>NW_026901914.1:0-65686 GCF_033783945.1 Neopsephotus bourkii
TAGGGTGGAAATAGGGTTCACAGGGGTAAGAAGGTGGATCATGGGGGGAATGGGGTCCATTGGGGTAATAATGGGGTAAATAGGGGGATGAATGGGGTTCATGGGGGTGATAATGGGATTGATAGGGGGAGAATGGGGTTCATTGGGGTAATAATGGGGTAAATAGGGGGATGAATGGGGTCCACAGGGGTGATAATGGGGTCCATTGGGGGATGAATGGGGTCCCTGGGGGTAATAATGGGCCCCATAGGTGGATAAATGGGGTCCATAAGGGGATAAATGGGGTTCATTAAGGCAGAAATGGGGCTCATTGGGGTAATAATGGGGTCCATAGGGGGATAAATGGGGCTCACTGAGGCAGAAATGGGGTTCATTGGGGTAATAATGGGGTCCATAGGGGGATAAATGGGGCTCACTGAGGCAAAAATGTGGTTCATTGGGGTAATAATGGGGTCCATAGGGGGATACATGGGGTTCATGGGGGCAATAAATGGGGTCACTGGGCATAAATGGGGTCCCTGGGTCGCTAATGCGTTCATTAATTGGCTATTAATGAAATCTCAGGGCCATCAATAGGTTCATGGGCTCACCAATAGATGCATTAATGCCCTATTAATGAAAGCCCAAAGAACTTGATAGAACTACGGGGTCATTAATAGATTCATTAATGGCCTATTAATGAAATACCAAAGTAATTACTAGAACCATAGGGTCATTAATAGATTCATTAATGGCCTATTAATGAAATACCAAAGTAATTACTAGAACCATAGGGTCATTAATAGATTCATTAATGGCCTATTAATGAAACCGCAAGGTATTTAATAGAACTACAGGATCATTAATACATTCATTAATGACCTATTAATGAAATACCAAGGTAATTAATAGAACCACCGGATCATTACTAGCTTTATTAATGGCCTATTAATGAAATTACAAGGCAACTAACAGAGCCATCAGGTTATTAATAGATTCATTAATGGCCTATTAATGAAATCACAAAATAATTGATAGAACTATCAAATCATTAATACGTTCATTAATAACCCATTAATGAAAGCCCAAAGTAATTAACCATAGGATTATTAATGGATTCATTAATAGCTTATTAATAAGACACCAAAACAATTAATAGAACTATCAAATCTTTAATAAATTCATTACTGACCTACTAATTAAATTATAAAGTAACTAATACAGCTATCAGGTCATTAATAGAATAATTAATGACCTATTAATGTAATTATGACGTCATTATTATGATCAGGGGACGCAAACGCATTCATTGACGACCTATTGATGAAACCATGGTTTCATTAATAGGAGCACTAATTAATAGATTCATTAATGGGCTATTAATGAGCTCCGGGGTCACCAATAGGATAAAGGCTCATCAGTGGTCATTGATGCCCTGTTAATGAAACCTCAAACCAGCCCCAAACCTGAGCCCATCTATGGGACCAGGGGGCACTTATGGGTCCGGGAGGGCACTTATGGGTCCAAGGGGGTCAGTTATGGGTCCGGGAGGGCACCTATGGGTCCTAGGGGTCACTTATGGGTCCAAGGGGTGCCACTTATGGGTCCTGGGAGTGTCACCTATGGGTCCTAGGGGTCACTTATGGGTTCTAGGGGTCACTTATGGGTCCTGGGGGTCAGTTATGGGTCCGGGGGGCACTTATGGGTCCCAGGGGTCACTTATGGGTTCTAGGGGTCACTTATGGGTCCTGGGCATCACTTATGGGTCCTAGGGGTCTCTTATGGGTCCTGGAGTCACTTATGGGTCCAGAGGGGGTCACTTATGGGTCCTAGTGCGGGTTAGTTATGGGTCAGGGGGGGTTAGTTATGGGTCCTGGGCGTCACTTATGGGTCCTGGGCACCAGCTATGGGTCCAGTTGGGTCACTTATGGGTCCTGGGCACCAGTTATGGGTCCAGTTGGGTCACTTATGGGTCCTGGGCATCAGTTATGGGTCCAGGGGGTGCTAGTTATGGGTCCAGTTGGGTCACTTACGGGTCCTGGGCACCAGCTATGGGTCCAGAGGGGGTCACTTATGGGTCCATAGGGGGTCACTTATGGGTCCTAGGGGTCACTTATGGGTCCAGTTGGGTCACTTATGGGTTGGGGGGGGTTAGGTATGGATCCTGGGCAGCAGTTATGGGTCAGGGGGGTCACTTATGGGTCCTGGGGGTGTCACTTATGGGTCCTAGGGGTCACTTATGGGTCCAGAGGGGTCACTTATGGGTCCTGGGGATCACTTATGGGTCCAGGGGTGTTAGTTATGGGTCCTGAGCACCAGTTATGGGTCCAGTTTGGTCACTTATGGGTCCTGAGCACCAGTTATGGGTCCATAGGGGGTCAGTTATGGGTCCTAGGGGTCAGTTATGGGTCCTAGGGGTCACTTATGGGTCCATGGGGGTCACTTATGGGTCCATGGGGGTCACTTATGGGTCTATGGGGGTCACTTATGGGTCTATGGGGGTCACTTATGGGTCCATGGGGGTCACTTATGGGTCCTGAGCACCACTTATGGGTCCATGGGGGTCACTTATGGGTCTATGGGGATCACTTATGGGTCCATGGGGGTCACTTATGGGTCCATGAGGGTCACTTATGGGTCCATGGGGGTCACTTATGGGTCCTGAGCACCAGTTATGGGTCCATAGGGGGTCAGTTATGTGTCCAGAGGGGGTCTGTTATGGGTACATAGGGGTCAGTTATGGGTCCATAGGGGGTCAGTTATGGGTCCTGAGCACCAGTTATGGGTCCATAGGGGGTCAGTTATGGGTCCATAGGCGGTCAGTTATGGGTCCATAGGGGGTCAGTTATGGGTCCATAGGGGGTCAGTTATGGGTCCTGAGCACCAGTTATGGGTCCATAGGGGGGGTCAGCTGTGGGTCCATAGGGGGGTCAGTTATGGGTCCATAGGGGGTCAGTTATGGGTCCATAGGGGTCAGTTATGGGTCCATAGGGGGTCAGTTATGGGTCCATAGGGGTCAGTTATGGGTCCATAGGGGTCAGTTATGGGTCCATAGTGGGTCAGTTATGGGTCCATAGGGGTCAGTTATGTGTCCATAGGGGTCAGTTATGTGTCCATAGGAGTCAGTTATGTGTCCATAGGGGTCAGTTATGGGTCCATAGGGGTCAGTTATGGGTCCATAGGGGTCACTTATGGGTCCATAGGGGGTCACTTATGGGTCCATAGGGGGTCAGTTATGGGTCCATAGGGGTCAGTTATGGGTCCATAGGGGGTCAGTTATGTGTCCATAGGGGGTCAGTTATGGGTCCATAGGGGGTCAGTTATGGGTCCATAGGGGTCAGTTATGTGTCCATAGGGGTCAGTTATGGGTCCATAGGGGGTCAGTTATGGGACCACAGGGGGTCAGTTATGGGTCCTGAGCACCAGTTATGTGTCCATAGGGGGTCAGTTATGGGTCCTAGGAGTCACCTATGGGTCCATAGGGGGGGGTCAGTTATGGGTCCATAGGGGGTCAGTTATGCGTCCTGAGCACCAGTTATGGGTCCATAGGGGGTTATGGGTCCATAGGGGGTTATGGGTCCATAGGGGTTCAGTTATGGGTCCATAGGGGGTCGTTATGGGTCCTGAGCACCAGTTATGGGTCCATAGGGGGGGTCAGCTGTGGGTCCATAGGGGGGGTCAGTTATGGGTCCATAGGGGTTCATTATGGGTCCATAGGGATCAGTTATGGGTCCATAGGGGTTCAGTATGGGTCCATAGGGGTCAGTTATGTGTCCATAGGGGTCATTATGGGTCCATAGTGGGTCAGTTATGGGTCCATAGGGGTCAGTTATGGGTCCATAGGGGTCTTATGTGTCCATAGGAGTCAGTTATGGGTCCATAGGGGTCATTATGGGTCCATAGGGGTCAGTTATGGGTCCATAGGGGTCATTATGGGTCCATAGGGGGTCACTTATGGGTCCATAGGGATCATTATGGGTCCATAGGGGTCGTTATGCCGATAAGGGCTGAGTCATGGGTCCATAGGGGTCTTATGGGTCCATAGGGGGGTCAGCTGTGGGTCCATAGGGGGGTCATAAGGGTCCATAGGGGTCCATATGGGGTCCATAGGGGTCTATATGGGATCCATAAGGGTCCATAGGGGTCCATATGGGTGAGTCATGGTTCATAGGGGTTCAGTTATGGGGTCCATGGGGTCTATATGTGTCCATAGGGGTTCATTGTGGGTCCATAGGGGGTCAGTTATGGGTCTATAGGGGTCACTTATGTGTCCATAGGGGGTCGCTTATGGGTCCATAGGGGATGGATGGGTCCATAGGGGGTCAGTTATGGTCTTGGGGTGAGTTATGTGTCCATAGGGGGTCAGTTGTGGGTCCATAGGGGGTCAGTTATGGGTCCATAGGGTCAGTTATGTGTCCATAGGGGGGTGAGTTATGTGTCCATAGGGGTCAGTTATGTGTCCATAGGGGTCAGTTATGGGTCCATAGGGGTCAGTTATGTGTCCATAGGGGTCAGTTATGGGTCCATAGGGGGTCAGTTATGTGTCCATAGGGGGGGTCAGTTATGTGTCCATAGAGGTCAGTTATGGGTCCATAGGGGTCAGTTATGGGTCCTGAGCACCAGTTATGGGTCCATAGGGGTCAGTTATGGGTCCATAGGGGTCAGTTATGGGTCCTGAGCACCAGTTATGGGTCCATAGGGGGGGTCAGTTATGGGTCCTGAGCACCAGTTATGGGTCCATAGGGGTGAGTTATGGGTCTGGAGGTGGTCGTTGGGTTAATAGTGGGGGTCAATTATGGGTCCATGGGGGTTCAGTTATGGGTCCATAGGGGGTCAGTTATGTGTCCATAGGGGTCAGTTATGGGTCCATAGGGGGTCAGTTATGGGTCCTGAGCACCAGTTATGGGTCCATAGGGGTCAGTTATGTGTCCATAGGGGTCAGTTATGGGTCCATAGGGGGGGTCAGTTATGGGTCCATAGGGGTCAGTTATGTGTCCATAGGGGTCAGTTATGTGTCCATAGGGGTCAGTTATGGGTCCATAGGGGAGGTCAGTTATGGGTCCTAGGGGTCACCTATGGGTCCATAGGGGTCAGTTGTGGGTCTGAGTGGGTCACTTATGGGTCCTAGGGGCCAGCTGTGGGTCCGACCTTGTCCCGGGCGGGGTCGTCGTCGGTGTCGTGCTGCTCGACGCCGAACTTGTGGTCCATCTCCTCGCCGCCCTCGCAGATGTTCTTGCCCTTGCAGAGCTCGTAGACGTGGCTCAGCCGCTTCTTGGGCTGCCCCTTGGACTTGGCCAGGATGTCCCGGATCTTGGGGTTGTTCTGGGGTGCGGGGGGGGGACAGGCACAGGGGTTATTGGGGAATAGAGGGGGTGGGGGGGAAAAAAAGGGGGGTTTGGTTAAAAATAGCGGTTTTTGGGGGAAAAATGGGGGTTTTGGGGGGAAAAATGGGGGTTTTGGTTAAAAATAGCGGTTTTGGGGGGGGAATGGGGGTTTTGGGGGGAAAAACAGGGGTTTGGGGAAAAAGGGGGTTTTGGTTAAAAATGGCGGTTTTGGGGGGGGAATGGGGGTTTTGGGGGGAAAAACGGGGGTTTTGGTTAAAAATGGCGGTTTTGGGGGGGAATGGTTTTGGAAAGGGGGTTTTGGGGGGAAAAACGGGGGTTTTGGTTAAAAATAGCGGTTTTGGGGGGGGAATGGGGGTTTTGGGGGGAAAAACGGGGGTTTTGGTTAAAAATAGCGGTTTTGGGGGGAAAAATGGGGGTTTTGGGGGGAAAAAAGGGGGTTTTGGTTAAAAATAGCGGTTTTGGGGGGGAATGGGGGTTTTGGGGGGAAAAATGGGGGTTTTGGTTAAAAATAGCGGTTTTGGGGGGAAAAAAGGGGGTTTTGGTTAAAAATAGCGGTTTTGGGGGGAAAAATGGGGGTTTTGGGGGGAAAAACAGCGGTTTGGTTAAAAACAATGGTTTTGGGGGTGAAAAATGGGGATTTTAGTTAAAAACAGGGGTTTGGGTGCAAAAACAAGGGGTTTCGTTAAAAACAGCGGTTTGGGGGGAAAAACAATGGTTTTGGTTAAAAACAAGGGGTTTTGGGGGAAAAATGGGGGTTTTGGTCAAAAACGGTGGTTTGGGGGGAAAAATGTGAGTTTTGGGGGCAAAAACAGGGGTTTGGTTAAAAACAATGGTTTTGGGGAGAAAAATGGAGGTTTTGGTTAAAAACAGGGGTTTGGGGGAAAAACGGGATTTTGGTTAAAAACGGGATTGGGGTGAAAAAGGGGGTTTTGGTTAAAAATAGCAGTTTTGGGGGGAAAAATGGGAGTTTTGGGGGGAAAAACAGGGGTTTGGGGGAAAAATGGGGATTTGGGGGGAAAACAGCGGTTTTGGGGGGGAACAGGGGTTTGGGGGGAAAAATGGGGGGTTTTGTGGGGAAAAAACAGGGGTTTTGGTTAAAAACAGGAGAATGAGGGCAAAAACCGGGGTTTTGGTTGAAAACAGCGGTTTGGGTTAGAAAAAGGCAGTTTGGGGTTAGGAAATGGTGTTTTGGGGCAGAAAATGGCATTTTAGGGGGAGAAAACATCAGTTCTGGGTTAGACAATGGCAGCTTGGGGCAGAAAATGACATTTTGGGGGAGAAAGCAGCGGGTTTGGGTCAGGAAATGGAACCGTTTTGGGGAAGAAAATGGCATTTTGGGGGCAAACCCCTTGGTTTGGGGTTATAAAATGGCATTTTGGGCAGAAAATGGCTTTTTGGGGGAGAAAACCTCATTTTGGGGGTAAGCAAACAGCATTTTGGGGGTCAGGAATTGTCATTTTTGGCATCAGAAAACACTGAGTTTGGGGTCATAAACGGCGTTTTTGCTGTTATAAAACAGCTTTTTGGGGTCAAAAAATGTCATTTAGGGTCAGAGAGGGTTTTTGGGTCAGAAAATGGCATTTTTGAGTGAGAA
This sequence comes from Neopsephotus bourkii, assembly GCF_033783945.1. Classification (NCBI taxonomy): domain Eukaryota; kingdom Metazoa; phylum Chordata; class Aves; order Psittaciformes; family Psittacidae; genus Neopsephotus; species Neopsephotus bourkii. The sequence goes on from NW_026901914.1 coordinate 6,919, forward strand.
AACATCACTTTGGGGTCACAAACTGTGGGTTTGCTCTCACAAAACATTATTTTGGGGTCAGAAAACCTCATTTTTGGGGCCATAAAATGCCATTTTTGGGGTGACAAACAGCATTTTGGGGCCAGATACCATCACTGGGTCAAAAAAACCACTTCAGGGTCATAAAACCTCATTTTGGGGCCATAAAACCAAATTCCAGGGGTCAAAAAACCTCATTTTGGGAACCCAAAACCTACTTTTCGGGTCACAAAACCCCATTTTGGGTTAAAAAGCCCGATTTTGTGGGCCAAAAAACCTCAGTTTGGGGTCACAAAACCTCATTTGGGCGTCCCAAAACCTCATTTTTGGTTCAAAAACCTCATTTTGGGTTCAAAACCTTATTTTGGGGTCCCAAAACCCCATTTTGGGTCACAAAACCCCATTTGGGGGTCCCAAAACCTCATTTTTGGTTCAATACCTTTACTTTGGGTTCAAACACCCTCATTTTGGGTTCAAACACCCTCATTTTGGGGTCACAAAACCTCACTTTGGGGTCCCAAAACCTCATTTTGAGGTCAAGAAAACCCCATTTTGGGGTCCCAAAACCTCATTTTCTGGTCAAAAAAACCTCATTTCAGGGTCCCAAAACTGCATTTTGGGGTCAAAAAACCCCTTCATTTTGGGGTCACAAAACCCCATTTTGGGGTCAAAACCCCTCATGTTGGGGTCAAAAAACCCCATTTTGCGATCACAAACCTCACTTTGGGGTCACAAAACCTCATTTTTGGTTCAATACCTTCATTTTGGGTTCAAAAACCCTCATTTTGGGGTCACAAACCTGCATTCTGGGGTCACAAAACCTCATTTGGGGGTCACAAAACCCCATTTTGGGGTCACACAACCTCACTTTGGGTTCAATAACCTTTTGGGTTCAAAAACCCTCGTTTTGGGGTCACAAAACCCCATTTTTTGTTCAATAACCATGTTGTGGGGTCAGAAAACCCCATTTTGGGGGTAAAAAAACCCATTTTGGGGTCACAAAACCCCATTTTGGGTTCAATACCCTTATTTTGGGTTCAAAACCCCTCATTTTGGGGTCCCAAAACCCCGTTTTGGGGTCACAAAACCACATTTTGGGGTCCCAAAACTCCATTATGGGGTCAAGAAAACCTCATTTTGGGGTCAAATAACCTCATTTGGGGGTCACAAAAAAACATGTTGCCATCACAAACCTCATTTTGGGGTCAATACCTTTATTTTGGGTTCAAAACCCCTCATTTTGGGGTCAAAAAAACGCATTCTGGGGTCACAAAACCTCACTTTGGGGTCCCAAAACCTCATTTTGGGGTCATAAAACCCCATTTTTGAGTCACAAAACCCCATTTTGGGGTCACAAAACCTTATGTTGGGGTCAAAAAAACCCATTTTGTGATCACAAACCTCATTTTGGGGTAACAAAACCTCATTTTTGGTTCAATACCTTTATTTTGGGTTAAAAAACCCTCATTTTGGGGTCACAAAACTGCATTCTGGGGTCACAAAATCTCACTTTGGGGTCCCAAAACCCCATTTTGGGGTCCAAAACCTCATTTTGGGGTCCCAAAACCTCTTTATGGGGTCAAAAAACCCCATTTGGGGGTCACAAAACCTCATTTTGGGGTCATAAAACCCCATTTTTGAGTCACAAAACCCCATTTTGGGGTCACAAAACCTTATTTTGGTGTCACACAACCTCACTTTGGGTTCAATAACCTTATTTGGGGTTCAAAAACCCTCATTTTGGGGTCACAAAACCCCATTTTGGGGTCACAAAACGCCATTGTGGGTTCAATACCCTTGTTTTGGGTTCAATAACCATGTTGTGGGGTCAGAAAACCCCATTTTGGGGTCAGAAAACCCCATTTTTGGGGTCAAAAAACCCATTTCGGGGCCACAAACCCCCATTTTGGGTTCAATACCCTCGTTTTGGGTTCAATAATTGCAGTTTGGGTTCAATAAATGTTTTTTGGGGTCCCAAAACCCCATTTTGGGTTCAATACCCTTATTTTGGGTTCAAAAACCCTCATTTTGGGGTCACAAAACCACATTTTGGGGTCCCAAAACTCCATTATGGGGTCAAGAAAACCTCATTTTGGGGTCAAATAACCTCATTTGGGGGTCAAAAAACCTCATTTTGGGGTCACAAAAAACAATGTTGCCATCACAAACCTCATTTTGGGGTCAATACCTTTATTTTGGGTTCAAAAACCCTCATTTTGGAGTCACAAAACCTCATTTTGGGGTCAAAAAAACGCATTCTGGGGTCCCAAAACCTCACTTTGGGGTCCCAAAACCCCATTTTGGGGTCCAAAACCTCATTTTGGGGTCCCAAAACCCCATTTTGGGGTGACAAAACCCCATTTTGGGTTCAATAACCGCATTTTGGGGTCAGAAAACCCCATTTTGGGGTCACAAAACCTCACTTTGGGTTCAATAACCGCATTTTGGGGTCAGAAAACCCATTTTGGGGTGAATACCCTTACTTTGGGTTCAAAAACACTCATTTTGGGGTCACAAAACCTCATTTTGGGGTCAAAAAAACGCATTCTGGGGTCACAAAACCTCACTTCGGGTTCCCAAAACCCCATTTTGGGGTCAAAAAACCTCATTTTTGGGGTGACAAAACCCCATTTTGGGGTCACAAAACCTCACTTTGGGTTTAATAACTGTGTTTTGAGGTCAGAAAACCCCATTTTGGGGTCACAAAACCTCACTTTGGGTTCAATAACTGTGTTTTGAGGTCAGAAAACCCCATTTTGGGGTGACAAAACCTCACTTTGGGTTCAATAACCGCATTTTGGGGTCAGAAAACCCCATTTTGGGGTCAATACCCTTACTTTGGGTTCAAAAACACTCATTTTGGGGTCACAAAACCCCATTTTGGGTCCCAAAACCCCATGTAGGAGTCACAAAACCTCATTTTGGGGTCCCAACTCCTCACTTTGGAGTCACAAAACCCCATTTAGGGGGCCCCAAAACCTCATTTTGGGTCCAAAAACCCTATTTTTGGGTCACAAAACCCCATTTTGGGGTCAGAAAACCCCATTTTGGGTCACAAAACCCCATGTTTGGGTCACAAAACCCCCTTCAGGGGGTCACAAAACCCCATTTTGGGTCACAAAACCCCATTTTTGCGTCACAAAACCCCATTTTCGGGTCACAAAACCCCATTTTTGGGTCAGAAACCCCCATTTTGGGTCACAAAACCCCATTTTTGCGTCACAAAACCCCATTTTTGGGTCACAAAACCCCAATTTTCGGGTCACAAAACCCCATTTTGGGTCACAAAACCCCATTTTTGGGTCACAAAACCCCATTTTTGGGTCACAAAACCCCATTTTTGGGTCACAAAACCCCATTTGGGGTCACAAAACCCCATTTTTGCGTCACAAAACCCCATTTTTGGGTCACAAAACCCCATTTTTGGGTCACAAAACCCCATTTTTGGGTCACAAAACCCCATTTTGGGGTCCTAATACCCATTTTTGGGTCAGAAAACCCAAATTTTGGGGTCACAAAACCTCATTTGGGGGTCACAAAACCCCATTTTGGGGTCCTAATACCCATGTTTGGGTCAGAAAACCCCAATTTTCGGGTCACAAAACCTCATTTGGGGGTCACAAAACCCCATTTTGGGGTCCTAATACCCATGTTTGGGTCAGAAAACCCCAATTTTCGGGTCGCAAAACCTCATTTGGGGGTCACAAAACCCCATTTTGGGGTGCTAATACCATTTTTGGGTCAGAAAACCCCAATTTTCGGGTCACAAAACCCCATTTTGGGTCACAAAACCCCATTTTGGGTCACAAAACCCCATTTTGGGTCACAAAACCCCATTTTTGGGTCACAAAACCCCATTTTGGGTCACAAAACCCCATTTTTGGGTCACAAAACCCCATTTTTGGGTCACAAAACCCCATTTTTGGGTCGGAAAACCCCATTTTTGGGTCGGAAAACCCCATTTTTGTGCTCCCAAATCCCCATTCTGTGCCTCCAGACCCAGCAGTGGTGCCCCCCATGCCCAGTGCGGGCCCGGCCCTCACCGCGTCCACCAGGAGCTTGGAGCAGAAGAAGCAGACGCAGCGCAGAATCTTCATGGTCTTGGCCAGGAAACCCACGTGGAAAACCGGCTTGGCCAGCTCGATGTGACCGAAGTGGCCAGGGCACTCCGTCATGTTACCTATAGGGACACATAGAGACACATAGAGATACATAGAGATATAGGGGATATAGGGGATATGGGGCCAGCTCGATGTGACCGAAGTGGCCAGGGCACTCCGTCATGTTACCTACATAGAGAGACATAGGGACACATAGAGACACATAGAGACACATAGAGATACATAGAGATATAGGGGATATAGGGGATATGGGGCCAGCTCGATGTGGCCAAAGTGGCCAGGGCACTCTGTCATGTTACCTGTATAGGGATACATAAGGAGACATAGAGATACATAGAGATATAGGGGATATAGGGGATATGGGGCCAGCTCGATGTGACCAAAGTGGCCAGGGCACTCTGTCATGTTACCTGTATAGGGATACATAGGGAGACATAGAGATACATAGAGATATAGGGGATATAGGGGATATGGGGCCAGCTCGATGTGGCCAAAGTGGCCCGGGCACTCCGTCATGTTACCTACATAGGGATACATAGGGATACATAGAGATATAGGGGATATAGGGGATATGGGGCCAGCTCGATGTGGCCAAAGTGGCCAGGGCACTCTGTCATGTTACCTGTATAGGGACACATAGAGATACATAGAGATATAGGGGATATAGGGGATATGGGGCCAGCTCGATGTGGCCAAAGTGACCGGGGCACTCTGTCATGTTACCTATAGGGACACATAGAGATACATAGAGATATAGGGGATATAGGGGATATGGGGCCAGCTCGATGTGGCCAAAGTGGCCAGGGCACTCCGTCATGTTACCTACATAGAGAGACATAGGGACACATAGAGATACATAGAGATATAGGGGATATAGGGGATATGGGGCCAGCTCGATGTGGCCAAAGTGACCGGGGCACTCCGTCATGTTACCTATAGAGACATAGGGACACATAGAGATATAGGGGATATAGGGGATATGGGGCCAGCTCGATGTGGCCAAAGTGGCCAGGGCACTCCGTCATGTTACCTGTATAGGGATACATAGGGATACATAGAGATATAGGGGATATAGGGGATATGGGGCCAGCTCGATGTGGCCAAAGTGGCCAGGGCACTCCGTCATGTTACCTACATAGAGAGACATAGGGACACATAGGGATACATGGGGATATAGGGGATATAGGGGATATGGGGCCAGCTCGATGTGGCCAAAGTGACCGGGGCACTCTGTCATGTTACCTATAGAGACATAGGGACACATAGAGATATAGGGGATATAGGGGATATGGGGCCAGCTCGATGTGACCGAAGTGGCCCGGGCACTCCGTCATGTTACCTATAGAGACATAGGGACACATAGGGACACATAGAAATACATAGAGATACATAGAGATATAGGGGATATAGGGGATATGGGGCCAGCTCAATGTGGCCAAAGTGACCCGGGCACTCCGTCATGTTACGTATAGGGACACATAGAGATACATGGGAATACATAGAGATATAGAGGATATGGGGGATATGGGGCCAGCTCGATGTGCCCAAAGTGACCCGGGCACTCTGTCATGTTACCTAGGGAGAGACACATAGGGATACAGGGATACAGGGATATGGCAGTATGTGAACAAGAGGGATATGGAAATGGGAATGGGGATATGGGAATGGATGGGAATGGGGGGGACTGGAGAGGGATATGGGAATGAGGAGGTGGGAATGGGGGGACTGAAATGGGAGAGATTGGAATGGGGTTGGGAACGGAGGGGTGGGAATGGGGGGACTGGAACTGGGGGGAGACAAGAATGGGGGGATTGGAATGGGGAGGATGGGAATGGGGGTTTGCACCCCACAAATGGAGTGGTTTGGGACGAAAGAGGAGAGAGTTGGCCCTAAAAGGGGGGGGGGTTCAGCCCCAAAAGGAGATGATTTGGTGCAAAAAGGGGGCTTCACCCCCAAAAGGGGTGGCCTGGCCCCAAAACGGGGGGGGTGGGCCCTGAAAAGGGAATGGTTTGGCCCCAAAAGGGGGGCTGGCCCTAAAAAAAGGGGGTAATGAGGCACTAAAAGGGGAATGGTTTGGTCCCAAAAAGGAGGGGGTCACCCCAAAAAGGGGATGGTTTGGTCCTAAAAGGGGGTGGGGGTTTGGCCCCAAAAGGGGAGCTAGCCCTAAAAATGGGGGGCTTGACCCTAAAAAGGGGTGTGTGCCCAAAAAGGGAGTGGGTTCAACCCCAAAAAGGGTGGTTTGGTCCTAAAAGTGGGGGTTTGGCCCTAAAAACAGGGGGATTAGCCCTAAAAAGGAAACGGTTTGGCCCTAAAAGGGGAATGGTTCAGCCCCAAAAGGGACTGGAGCTGCCCTGAAAATGAGGTGGTTTGGCCCTAAAAGGGGGGATTTGGCCCTAAAAGGGGGGATTCACCCCCAAAAGGGGTGTTTGGGCCCTGAAAGGTGGGGGGTGATTTGGCCCTAAAAGGGGATTGATTCGACCCTAAAAGGAGCTGATTTAGCCCCAAAAGTGAGGGGATTTGGCCCGAAAGAGAAGTGATTTAGCCCTAAATGAAGGGGGAAAAGCTTCCCTCCCAAAACGGGGTTATTTCAACCCAAAAAGGGACTTTTCCATTAATTTTAGGGGGTTTTTCACCCCCAAACCCCCCCAAAAGGGGGTGCCCCCTCACTAAAGGGAGTTCATGCCCCCCCCAAAGCAAAGACCCAGCCCACCCCTCCCAATGACTGCTTTGGGGGGGGCAATGGGGCTCCCCCTTGATGGCCCTGTACCCATGAGCACCCCATAGCCCCCCCCCCCCCCGTTTTGGGGGTGCCCCCACTCACCAGCACAGGTCTGGCAGCGCCCGGTCCTCTCGATGACGCCCTGACGGGGGTCCATGAGCCCCCCAAGTTTGGGGCGCCCCCCTTCTGTGGTCTCGGGGTACTTGATGCCCCCCTCAGTCACCGACATCCGTTTCTATGGGGGGAAAGGGGAAACTGAGGCACAAGGGGAGCCCCAAACCCACCCCCATTCACACCCAAATGGATGGGGGGACCCCGAGAACCCCCCTTTAAGCGGCTGCACCCCAAGACTCACCCAAAGGACCCTCCTGGGACCCCAATACCCCCTCCCCAACCCCAAGGCATCCAAAATACCCCCAGGGACCCCAATAGTGCTTTAGAAGCCATTGGGGCCTCACAGGGGCTCAATGGGGACCCCAATAGTGCTTTAGAAGCCACTGGGACCTCCTAGGGGCTCAATGGGGACCCTCAAGGACCCCAATAGTGCTTTAGAAGCCATTAGGGCCTCCTAGGAGCTCAATGGGGACCCCAAAGTGCTTTAGAAGCCATTGGGCTTCATAGGGGCTCAATGGGGACCCCAATAGTGCTTTAGAAGGCATTGGGGCCTCCTAGGGGCTCAATGGGGACCCCCAAGAACCCCAATAGTGCTTTAGAAGGCATTGGGGCCTCACAGGGGCTCAATGGGGACCCCAATAGTGCTTTAGAAGGCATTGGGGCCCCATGGAGCCTCAATGGGGACCCCAATAGCGCTTTAGAAGCCACTGGGGCCCCCTAGGGGCTCAAGGGGGACTTCAAGGACCCCAATAGTGCTTTAGAAGGCACTGGGGTCTCATAGGGGCTCAATGGGGACCCCAAGGACCCCAATAATGCTTTACAAAGCATTGGGGCCTCCTGGACACTGAATGGGTACCCCCAGGGATCCCAATAGTGTTTTAGAAGCTACTGGGACCTCAATGGGGACCCCCAAGGACCCCAATAGTGCTTTAGAAGCCATTGGGGCCTCCTAGGGGCTCAATAGGGACCCCAATAGTGCTTTAGAAGTCATTGGGGCCTTACAGAAGCTCAATGGAGACCCCAATAATGCTTTAGAAGCCATTGGGGCCCCATGGAGGCTCAATGGGGACCCCAAGGACCCCAATAACGGTTTAGAAGCCATTAGGGCCTCCTAGGGGCTCAAGGGGGACCCCCAAGGACCCCAATAGTGTTTTAGAAGGCACTGGGGCCTCATAGGGCCTCAATGGGGACCCCCAAGGACCCCAATAGTGCTTTAGAAGCCATTGGGGCCCCATGGAGGCTCAATGGGGACCTCCAAGGACCCCAATACCGGTTTAGAAGCCATTAGGGCCTCCTAGGGGCTCAAGGGGGACCCCAAGGACCCCAATAGTGCTTTAGAAGCCATTGGGGCCTCCTGGAGGCTCAATGGGGACCCCCAAAGTGCTTTAGAAGCCACTGGGGCCCCATGGAGGCTCAATGGGGACCTCCAAGGACCCCAATAACACTTTAGAAGCCATTGGGGCCTCCTGGAGCCTCAATGGGGACCCCCAAACCCCCCCCAGGGCACCCCAAACCCTCACGAGGGCCCCTTCAGGACCGCGACACCCCCCTGCCCCCCCCCAGGGCCTCCCCATCCTGTGGGGGGCGCTCTACCCCGCACGGGGCCTCTCTGTCTCCCGCTCTCGTTGCCTCGCCGCCATTTCCCGTCCGGGCCCCCCCTCAGCCGCTCTCCCGTTCCCGTTCCCCACCTTCCCATCCCCGTTCCCGTTCCCTTCCCGTTCCCCCCCCAGTCCGGTACCATCTCATCGGGGCTGAGGATCCCGAACTGCACCCGTTTGATGGTGCGCAGCGGGCAGGCGCTGTCTCCGGAGGGCGGCCCGCCGTGCATGGCGCCGGCCCTCGCGCGGCCCTCGCGGCCGCTTCAGGTCCCGAACACTCCCCGAACGCTGCCCCACACAGAGCCGGAGCTCCCCTTGCGGCCCCCGGTAGGACCCGGCGCGACCGGATCCCCCCCTCTTTCGATCCGGCCGCGGCGCGGTCCCGCTCCGACTGAGGCACGCAACGCTTGAGCGCCCCCTTATATCGCCTCGGGAAGGAGGGGGAGTGGCCGGGCCGTACCAAAGCGCGGCGCCTCAGAGAGGGGGGGGATCGGGGTAAAGGCGCTGGGGAAGGGAAGGGGAAGCGGGTCCCGGTGCCGATGCAGGAGCGAGAGGGGATCGGGAGGGAGCGGGGGAAGCCCCGGCTCCGTGCGGCCCCGCGGGGATGCGGCGCTCCCGGCGCACATCCCCCCCCGCGCGGCCATGGAACGACTCATGAATAATTAATGACGTAATGACGCGCCCTACGCAGGCCACGCCCCCAACGGGGCCCCGCCTCCCGCCGCCGCGCCCTGCCGGAAGCGGCCGGAGGTTGCCGAAGTCCCCCAGGCGGAAGCGGCCGGAGGTTGCCGAAGCGCGGCCTGCGCCGCCTCGGCCTCGCCTGCTCGGCCCGACCGCGCTGCCCCCTCCGCGGCCCGGCTGCGGCGCTGGGCAAGGCCCCGGCTTGGGCCTGGTCTCGGTTCCGGTCCCGAGGAGGGCGATGGAGGGTGAGTGCGGCGGGGGTTGTGCTGCGGAGACACGGGCCTGAGGGCGTGTGGGACGTGCGTGCGTGCGTGTTACATGTTTGCGTGTGTACATGCGTGTTGCGTGTGTACATGCGTGTTGCGTGTGTACATGCGTGTTGCGTGTGTACATGCGTGTTACATGTGTACATGCGTGTCAGGAGCGGGTGTCACACCCGTGTGGGCTCCAAGGGGCACCTTACAAGTGTCACGCATCACGCGTGTACATGCGTGTCGTGTCATGTGTCCCGTGCGTCACATGATGCGTGCATACATGGATGGTGCGTGTCACATGTCACGCGTGTACGTTTGTCACGTGATGCACGTCTGTGTTGCATGTGGCACCTGTCCTACGTGTGTACATGTGTCACATGACACGCACGTCCATGTATGTTGTATCTGTCATGTGTGTGCATACGTGTCACATGATGCATACATGTGTGTATGTTATGTACGTCATGTCCCATGTGTATGCGTGTATCACATGATGCGCACGTATGTTGCGTGTCACGTGTCCCGTATGTGTATATATCACATGACGCACATGTACATATATGTTGCGTGCTATATGTTACGTACATGTACACGTGTGTGTCCCGTGATGCACATGTGCACACGTATGTTGTGCGTGTCACATCCCTTATGTGCATGTGTCACGTGATGTATGTCTGTGTTGTGTGTCACGTGTTACATCCATATACATGTGTGTGTCACGTGATGCACATGCATGTGTATATTGTCTGTGTCATGTCCTATGTGTGTACAGGTGTCACATGACGTACATGTGTGTTGTGTGTTGTGTGTTGCACACATAAATGCGTATGTTACGTATAGGTGTTCATGTCACAGGATACACATCTACACACGTATGTTGTGCGTCATGTCCCATATATGCCCATACGTCACATGATGTACATGTACGTTACGTGTTACGAGTCCCATGCATGTATATGTGTGTGACATGATGCACATGTGTACACGTATGTTGTTGCATGCGTCACATGTCACACATGTGCACGTCACATCATGCACATGTATGTGTATGCTGCATGTCACCTGTTTTGTGTGCATGTGTCACATGATACATGTGCATGTATGTTACATGTATCCCGTGCCCCATGCTTGTACATGTGTGTCACATGATGCGCACGTACACATATCTTCCGTGTGTCATGTGTCCCATATGTGCACATGTATCACATGAGGTACATGTATGTTGTGTGCCGTGTCCCATGTGTGTGCATGTGTCACATGATGCACAAGCACGTGTGTGTCAGGTGTCACGTGTCCCATGTGTGTCACATGATGTACATGTGTTGCGTGTCACATGATGCACATGTACATATGCGTTACACGTCACATGTCTTGTGTACATGCGCTACATGACACATGTACATGTATGTTGTGTGTGTCACGTGCCCCATGCTTGTACCTGTGTGTCACGTGATGCACATACATGTGTATTGTGTGTCATGTGTCCCATGCATGCACATGTATGTCACATGGGTCATGTGTCCCATATATACACACGTGTCACATGATGCACATGTGTCACATGATGCACATGCGTACATGTGTGTTGTCACGTGTTCCATACATGTATGTCACATGATGCACGCATGCATGTATGTTGTGTCACGTGACACATGTGTCCGCGTGTGTTACGTCACACATGACGTCACGCTTTGACGTCACACCCCCATATCCCCTCTCTGTCCCTTTAACACCCCCCCCCGCGCGTTGCATTGTGGGCACGTGACGTCACCCCCCCCCCATCCCATCCAATCCGCGCCCGGGGCCACCCCACACGTCACGGCGGCGGTGGGCGGGGCCTGGCGCGGGCGGTGCTCCCCGATTGGCTGCAGGTGAAAGGTCCCCTCTCCCCCTGCGGGACGTGGGGGGGGGGGCTGTTCCCATGGCAACGCGCGGGTGACACCGCCCCCCCCCCATCCCCGCCGCCTGTTGCTGGGGACGGCGGAGCGGGAACAGGCGGCGGCGATGGTAGCGGGGGGGGGCAATGGGGGTGTTCTTATAGGGGTGTTCTTATGGGGGTGTTGTTATGGGGGTGTTGTTATGTGGGGGTTGTCATGGGGGTGTTGTTATGGGGGGGGTGTGATAGAGGGGTTGTTAAGGGGGGGTTTCCGCCTGTTGTTCCGGGTGACACCGCGCTGGGGGGGTGTGACATGTACCATGGGGGGGTTGCTGTTGGGGTGTCGCTATGGGGGGGGTGTTGCTGTTGGGGTGTCGCTATGGGGGGGTGTTACAAGAGGGGGGTTCCCCTCCGCCTGTTCCCCCCCCATCCTCCGCCTGTCGCTGCTGCGTTGTTGTTCCCCCCCCTTTAACCCCGCCCCCCCCATCTCCGACTGTACAACAACACCCGCTGGGGGATGGGGGGGGGGTGTGTGACGTCGCAGTGTCAATGACGTCACGGTGACGTCAAACAGCGCGGTGTGACGTCATGGAGCGCCCCCCCCATCACCCTTCCCTCTCCTCCCCCTCCCCAGGTTCTGGCCCCCCCAGCGGCACCCCCTGCGTGAGGCCTCAGTGCACAGGTGGGGGGCAGGCGTGTGTGGGGCTGCCCCATAGCACGGGGGGGGAGGCTCTATGGGGCTCTATAGAGTTTCTATGGGGCTCTATAGAGTTTCTATGGGGCTCTATGGAGTTTCTATGGGGCTCTGTGGAGTTTCTATGGGGCTCTGTGGGGTCTCTATGGGGCTCCATGGAGGCTCTATGGGGGCTCTATGGGTTCCTATGTGTTTCTATGGGGTCTCTATGGGGGTCTATGGAGATCTATGGAGGCTCTATGGGTTCGTATGGGTTTCTATGAGGTCTCTATGGGGGCTCTATGGAGTTTCTATGGGGCTCTGTGGGGTCTCTGTGGGGCTCTATGGAGTCTCTATGGGGGCTCTATGGGTTCCTATGGGTTTCTATGGAGTCTCTATGGGGGCTCTATGGGTTCCTATGGGTTTCTATGGGGTCTCTATGGGGCTCTATGGAGTCTCTATGGGGGCTCTATCGGTTCCTATGGGTTTCTATGGGGTCTCTATGGGGCTCTATGGAGTCTCTATGGGGGCTCTATGGGTTCCTATGGGTTTCTACGGGGTCTCCATGGGTCTTTATGGAGCCTCTAGGGGGGATCTGTGGGTCTCTATGGGTCTCTATGGAGTCTCTATGTGGTCTCTATGGGGCTCCATGGGGTCTCTGTGCATCCCTATGACGTCTCTATGGGGCGTTATGGGTCTATCTGGCAGCTCTATAGGGTCTCTATGGGGCTCTGTGGTTCTCTATGGGGTCTTTATGGGTGTCTATGGGTTCCTATGGGGCCTCTGTGGGTCCCTATGGGGTCTCTATGGGAGCTCTGTGGGTCCCTATGAGGTCTCTATGGCTCCCTATGGGGCTCTATGGGGCGCAGCCGCCGCGGCTCCTGCGGCCATTTTAAGCCTCCGGCTGCGGAGGACACGAAACAAAATGGCTGCTGGGGGGGGGGGAGGAGGAAGTGAGGGGGGAGGAGCTGTGGGGCTGGAGCCCTGTGGGGCAGAGACCCCTCCCCCATAGCACAGGGACCCCCCTGCCCCATAGCGTGAGGGGACCCAGCCCCATAGCATGGGGGGGGCAGGAAGTTGCTATGGGGGGGCGGGGCCAATGTATGGGGCTGGGGGGGGATGCGTGGGGCTGGGACACCGCAGGCTGTGGGGCGGAGGAAGCCCTGAAGTGGGGCTGGTGGGGGCATAGGGACCCACAGGCACCCCATAGAAGGGAGCCAGGTCTCCATCCAGCCCCATAAACAGCCCCAACCTCACATCCAACCCCATAGAACAGCCCCAGCCCCATATCCAGCCCCATAGAACAGGCCCAGCCTCTCATCCAGCCCCATAGAACAGCCCCAGACCCACATCCAGCCCCATAGAACAGCCCCAGCCCCCCACACTGCCCCATAGAACAGCCCCAGCCTCACATCCGGCCCCCTAGGACAGCCCCAGCCCCAAATCTGGCCCCATAGAACAGACCCAGCCCCATATCCAGCCCCATAGAACAGCCCCAGCCTCACATCCAGCCCCACAGAACAGCCCCAGCCCCATATCCAGCCCCATAGAACAGCCCCAGCCCCAAATCCAGCCCCATAGAACAGCCCCAACCTCACATCCGGCCCCATAGAACAGCTCCAGCCCCATAGAACAGCCCCAGCCCCATATCCAGCCCCATAGAACAGCCCAAGCCCCACATCCAGCCCCATAGAACAGCCCCAGCCTCACATCCGGCCCCATAGAACAGCCCCAGCCCCTCATCCAGCCCCATAGAAGAGCCCCAGCCCCATATCCAGCCCCATAGAACAGCCCAAGCCCCACATCCAGCCCCATAGAACAGCCCCAGCCCTGCATCTGGCCCCATAGAACAGCCCCAGCCCCATATCCAGCCCCATAGAACAGCCCAAGCCCCACATCCAGCCCCATAGAACAGCCCCAGCCCTACATCTGGCCCCATAGAACAGCCCCAGACCCATATCCAGCCCCCTAGAACAGCCCCAGCCTCACATCCAGCCCCATAGAACAGCCCCAGCCCCAAATCCACTCCCATAGAACAGCCCCAGCCCCACATCTGGCCCCATAGAACAGCCCCAGCCCCACACCCTGCCCCATAGAACAGCCCCAGACCCATATCCAGCCCCATAGAACAGGCCCAGCCCCTCATCCGGCCCCATAGAACAGCCCAAGCCCTCACCCTGCCCCACAGAACAGCCCCAGCCCCATATCCAGCCCCATAGAACAGCTCCAGTCCCACATCCAGCCCCACAGAAGAGCTCCAGACCCATTTCCAGCCCCATAGAACAGCCCCAGCCCCACCTCTGGCCCCTTAGAACAGCCCCAGCCCCCCACCCTGCCCCACAGAACAGCCCCAGACTCGCATCCGGCCCCATAGAACAGCCCCAGCCCCATAGAACAGTCTCAGCCCCCCACACTGCCCCATAGAACAGCCCCAGCCCCACATCCGGCCCCATAGAAGAGCCCCAGCCTCACACCCTGCCCCACAGAACAGCCCCAGCCCCATATCCAGCCCCATAGAACAGCTCCAGTCCCTCATCCAGCCCCATAGAACAGTCCCAGCCCCCCCCCCCGCCCCATAGAACAGCTCCAGCCCCACATCCGGCCCCATAGAACAGCCCCAGTCCCATATCCAGCCCCATAGAACAGCCCCAGCCCCATATCCAGCCCCATATCCAGCCCCATAGAACAGCCCCAGCCCCTCACCCAGCCCCATAGAACAGCCCGAGACTCACATCCGGCTCCATAGAACAGCCCCAGCCCCATATCCAGCCCCATAGAGCACCCCCCCTCCTCACTCTGCCCCATTGCCCACAGGTGCTGAGCGCGGCGCTGGAGCTCCCTGAACCGGACGAGCGGCGCCCCCTGGGCCCAGCGCCCCCCAGTGCCCCCCAGCGCCCCCCAGCGGCCCCGCCCTGCCCGGAGCCTTCCCCTCCCCCCCGGGCATGGAGGCGGGGGGCGGGGACGGGGGAGGGGCGGTGGATTTGAGGTGGGGGGGGAGGGGGGGTAAGGAGGCGGCGGCATCGGCACCAATGGCGCTGACGTCATCGGTGACGTCATCGGCATCGTCATCAATGGCACCAATAGCGTTGACGTCATCCTCATTGCCGCCAATGGGATCAATGGGGCCGGTGGTGGTGACGTCATCATCGCTGGCACCCATCGCGGTGACGTCATCATCATCAATGGCACCCATGGCGGTGACGTCATCATCATCAATGGGGCCGGTGGCATTGACGTCATCATCATCAATGGCACCCTTGGCACTGACGTCATCATCAATGGCAACCGTGGCGGTGACGTCATCATCAATGGCACCCATGGCATTGACGTCATCATCATTGGCACCAGTGACACCATTGGCATCAATGGCATCGCCGTCGTCATCGTTGGCGCCATTGACACCATTGGCGTTGACGTCATCGTCACCATCATTGGCACCATTGACACCATTGGCATTGACGTCATCGTCATCACCATCATTGGCACCATTGACACCATTGGCATTGACGTCATCGTCATCACCATCATTGGCACCATTGACACCATTGGCATTGACGTCATCGTCATCACCATCATTGGCACCATTGACACCATTGGCATTGACGTCATCGTCATCACCATCATTGGCACCATTGACACCATTGGCATTGACGTCATCGCCATCGGCAGCACCATTGGCACCATCGACGCCATCATTGTCACCCTTGGCGCCATTGGCATTGACGTCATCGTCGTCGTCATCACCATTGGCTGCAGCAGCAGCAGCTTTGGCACCATTGGTGGCGGCAGCAGCAGCTTTGGCACCATTGACACCGCGATCGGCACTGGCACCGGCACCGTCATCGTCAACGCCGTCACCATTGGCATCATCATTGACTCCATTGACGACATCAGCGCCGTTGTTGACTCCATTGACACCACCATCATTGACCCCATTGACACCGCCGTCACCATCACTGACCCCAGTGGCACCACCATCACCATCATTGACCCCATTGGCACCACCATTACCGTCATTGACCCCATTGGCACCGCCATCACCATCATTGACCCCATTGACACCACCGTCTCGATCACTGACCCCATTGGCACCGCCATCACCATCATTGACCCCATTGACACCACCGTCTCGATCACTGACCCCATTGGCACCGCCATCACCATCATTGACCCCATTGGCACCTCCATCGCCATCATTGACCCCATTGGCACCACCATTACCATCATTGACCCCATTGGCACCACCATCACCATCATTGACCCCATTGGCACCACCATCACCATCATTGACCCCATTGACACCACCATCTCGATCACTGACCCCATTGACACCACCATCACCATCATTGACCCCATTGACACCACCATCTCGATCACTGACCCCATTGCCACCGCCCTCACTGACCCCATTGGCACCGCCCTCACCCTCACTGACCCCATTGGCACCGCCATCACTGACCCCATTGGCACCGCCCTCACCCTCACTGACCCCATTGCCACCGTCGTCCTCCTCCTCGCCCCCCCCCCTTGCCTGCGGGCTCTGTGGCCGTGCCTTCGCCTCGGCGCCGGCGCTCGCCTTCCACCTGAAGCTGCACCGGGGCCGCCGGGGCCTGGGCTGCCGGCACTGCGGGAAGAGCTTCATCCACGTCAAGAGGCTCCAGACCCACGAGGTGCTGTGCAGGGACGGGGACAGCGCCATGGCCAACAGTGCCATGGGCAGCACCATGGCCAACAGCACCATGGGTAGCACTATGGCCAACAGCACCATGGCCAACAGCACCATGGACAGCGCCATGGCCAACAGTGCCATGGGTAGCACCATGGACAACAGCACTATGGGTAGCACTATGGCCAGCAGCACCATGGACAGCACCATTGCCAGCAGCACTATGGGTAGCACCATGGCTAACAGCACCATGGACAGCGCCATGGGTAGCACCATGGACAGCACCATGGGCAACAGTGCCATGGGTAGCACTATGGCCAACAGCACCATGGCCAACAGCACCATGGCCAACAGCACCATGGCTAACAGCACTATGGGTAGCACTATGGCCAACAGCACCATGACCAATAATACTATGGCCAACAGCACCATGGATAGCCCCATGGCCAACAGCACCATGGATAGCCCCATGGCCAACAGCACCATGGCCAACAGCACCATGGCCAACAGCATCATGGCCAATGGCACTATGGCTAACAGCACCATGCCCAATAGCACCATGGACAGCACCATGACCACTAGCACCATGGACAGTGCCATGGCCACTAGCACCATGGACAGCACCAGTGGGACTATGGCAGGCAATAGCGCCAAGGACAGTGCCCATGGCACCATGATGGGCAATGGCTCCATGGACAGCACTAAGGCAATGGTGAGCAATGGGTCTATGGACACCACCAAGGCAATGGTGAGCAATGGCTCCATGGACAGCACCAAGGCAATGGTGGGCAATGGGTCCATGGACACCACCAAGGCAATGATGGGCAATGGCTCCATGGACACCACCAAGACAATGGTGGGCAATGGCTCCATGGACAGCACCAAGGCAATGGTGGGCAATGGCTCCATGGACACCACCAAGACAATGGTGGGCAATAGAGCTATGGACAGCACCCATAGCACTGTGGTGGTCAACAGCACCATGGACACCACCAACACCATGAAGGTCAACAGCACCATGGACAGCTCCAAGGCAATGGTGGGCAATAGCACCATAACCACCACCATGGGAAGCAATAGCACCAACACCATGAAGGTCAATAGCACCGTAGACACCACCATGAAGTTCAGTAGCACTATGGACTCCAATAACGGCACCATGGACACCACCACCACCAGGAAGGTCAATAGCACCATGGGCACTCCTAATGGCACCATGGTGGTCAATAGCATCATGGACACCACCACCACCACCATGAAGGTTAACAGCACCATGGGCACCACCACCACCACCATGAAGGTTAACACCACCATGGGCACCACCAACGGTACCATGGTGGTCAATAGCACCATGGGCACCACCAACAGCACCATGGTGGTCAACAGCACCATGGGCACCACCAACGGCACCGTGGTGGTCAATAGCACCATGGCCACCACCAATGGCACTGTGGTGGTCAACAGCACCATGGGCACCACCAATGGCACCGTGGTGGTCAACAGCACCATGGGCACCACCAATGGCACCGTGGTGGTCAATAGCACCATGGGCACCACCAACAGCACCATGGTGGTCAATAGCACCATGGCCACCACTAATGGCATTATGGTGGTCAATAGCACCATGGCCACCCCCAACTCCATGAAGGTCAACAGCACCATGGCCACCACCACCCTCCTTCCCAGTAGCACCATGACACCGGTGCCCAACACCCCCATGGACACCACCGACCCCATAGCGTCCAACACCACCACCACGAGCGCCCCCAACCCCACTCCAACACCCAACAACCCCCCAACCACAACACCCTCTCCCACCACCATAACCACCACCAGCACCCCCGGTAACCCCATGGGGACCCCCATCACCCCCCCGAAACCAGGCAAGAAAGCCCTTTTACTGCGTCACCGCGCCCTGGAGCTGGCCCCGGAGCAGGACGCCGTGGTCAAGGTGGTCGACGGCCACTTGGTCTACGTGTGCGGCACTTGCCACCGCTCCTACATGACCCTGTCGAGCCTCAAGCGCCACGCCAACGTCCACTCGTGGCGCCGCACCTACCCCTGCCGCTACTGCGACAAGGTCTTCGCCTTGGCCGAGTACCGCACCAAGCACGAGGTCTGGCACACGGGCGAGCGCCGCTACCAGTGCGTCTTCTGCTGGGACACCTTCGTCACCTACTACAACCTCAAGACCCACCAGAAGACCTCGCACGGCATCAACCCGGCCTTGATCTCCTCCGAGAAGACCCCCAACGGGGGCTACAGGCCCAAGGTGGACGCCTTGAAGCTCTACCGCCTGCTCCCCATGCGGGCGCACAAGCGGCCATACAAGACCTACAACCAGGAAGGGGGGGGTCACGCGTTCATCGTGCCGACTGTCGCCAACACCGCGGCGTCACCGCAACCGGCGCCGGCGTCCGTCATCGCCTACGGGCGCACGCCGTCGGTGATCGTGCGCAACAACGCGACTACAACCGGCGCCTACCCCCATCCGGGCCCAACAACGCCGGTAGTGCCGCCCATTAAGAAGCAAGTGCTCAAGGAGTACATCGAGGCGCAACAGGCGGCGGCGGTGACGGTGACGGCGACACCGACACCGCAACCGGCGCCTTGCGACAGCCGGACCATGACGTACGTGGCCAAGCCGGCGTGCGCGGGGCCGCTGGGGGGGCTGTGCCAGATCACCGTGCGCATCGGGCAGGAGGCCGTTGTCAAGCGGAGCATCGCCGAGAGCCACCTGCACCCCCCGGAGACAGGCGGCGGTGACGGTGACGCCGAGGAGCGGCTGTGGGGGTACAGCCCCAAAGCCAAGCGGAAGGCGGTGACGGTGACGGGGGGGGGAACCGGTGCGGGCGATGGGGTGAAGGCACCGCCGTGGCGCCGGGGGTGGCAACACCCGTGCGGGGTGTGCGGGAAGAGCTTCCCGGCGCTGCGGAAGCTGCGGCGGCACCAGCGGGGACACCCGGAGGTGGGGGGGGATAAAGGGGGGGGTGCGGGTGTTGCCCGCGTGGGGCGGAGGCCGTCGCTGCGGTTCGCCTGTAGCCGCTGCGTGAAGGTGTGCAGGACGGCGGCCGCGCTCAGCCGGCACCTCAAGAGGCATCAGGCGGAGCTACAGGCGGAAGAGGGTGACAATGGTGGTGGTGGGTACAGCCCCATAGAGGGGACAGCGGGTGGGGACGGGGACAAGGAGGTGTTGGCGGCGGGTGTTGCGATGGGTGGCGAGGAGGCAGCGGGTGACAACAGGCGGATGGGGGACACCCAGGGGACGGGTGACGTCACGGTGACGTCACCGCCCCCCGGCACGGGCGGGGGTTACCCCGTCCAGGATCAGCCATTGGCTCTGCTGAGGAGGGGGGCGGGGAGGGGGGACCCCGACCCCCCCCTTCCCTCGGCCCCCCCTCCCCCCACACACACTTTCACTTTCTCTGCAGCGAGGGGGGAAGGGGACACAAAGAGGGGGGGAGGGGAGCGCCCTGCCCCATAGAGGGGCGTGGGGGGGCCCCGTAGAATGAACGAGGGGGACCCATAGGAGATGGGGGGCCCCTTGGGGTGAGTTGGGGGTCCTGCCCCATAAACGGTTTTAGGGGAGGACCCATAGGAGATGAGGGGGCTCTTACCCCATAACAAAGGGTCCTGCCCCATAGATGGGGGGGGAATAAGGGACCCCCCCCGACTATTGCCCCCCCCCATTTTAGCCCCCACAACCCCCCTATAGCACCTTATGGCAGCCACATTCCACCCCCCAAGGGGCGTGCGAGGCCTCCTGTCTTCCTATGGGGGGGTCCCCAGCCCCCCCCAACCCCTCCCCCATGCAGTGCCCCTCCCCCCCATTGCAATGAATGGGGCTTGCACGGGGGGTGGGGGTCCTTGTCCAAGCCCCGCCCCCTTCGCACCTCCCCCCCTTTGCACTTTGATGGCCGCGTTTGCTACTGACTGCCCCCGCCCCCTTCCCCTTTAGCCACGCCCCCTTTCCCTATGGCCACGCCTCCTTCCCCTTTAGTCACTCCCTCCTTTAGCCACGCCCCTCTCACCATTGGCTCCACTCCTTCCTATTGGCCACGCCTCCTTCAGCACTGGCTCCGCCTCCTTTGCATTGACCACGCCCCCCTCATCCGCCTTGGCCCCGCCCCCAGCAGCGAAACCCCACCCACACAAAGAGGCAAATTAACGGGGGGACCGCCCGGCCAGCAGGGGGCGCTAGAGCGGGGGGGCTGCGGCGTGGCAGCAGTGGGCTGGCTTCAATGGGGGTGACCCCATAGGGTGGCACCAATGGAGACGTAACCAATGGGGTGGCACCAATGGAGATGTAACCAATGGGGTGGCACCAATGGAGACGTAACCAATGGGGTGTCCCCAGTGGAGATGTCATCAATGGGATGTAACCAATGGGGTGGCACCAAGGGAGATGTAACCAATGGGGTGGCACCAATGGAGATGTAACCAATGGGGTGTAACCAGTGGGGTGGCACCAGTGGAGATGTAACCAATGGGGTGGCACCAATGGAGATGTAACCAATGGGGTGTCCCCAGTGGAGATGTCACCAATGGGGTGGCCCCAATGGGGTGTCCCCAATGGAGATGTAACCAATGGGGTGTCCCCAGTGGAGATGTCACCAATGGAGATTTCACCAATGGGGTGTCACCAATGGAGATGTAACCAATGGGATGCCACCAATGGAGACATAATCAATGGGGTATCACCAATGGAGATCTAACCAATGGGGTAGCCCTAATGGGCATGTAGCCAATGGGGTGTCGCCAATGAAGATGTAACCAATGGGGTGTCACCAATGGGCATGTAACCAATGGGATGTCACCAATGGAGATGTAACCAGTGGGGTGTCACCAATGGAGATGTAACCAATGGGGTGCCACCAATGGGATGTCACCAATGGGATGTCACCAATGGGGTGGCCTGAATGGGGATGTCCAGTGGGGTGGCACCAATGGGATGGCCTCAACGGATATGTAACCAATAGGGTGTCACCAGTGGAGATGCCACCAATGGGGTGACCTCAATGGGGACGTCCAATAGGGTGGCACCAATGGGGTGTCCTCAATGGAGATGTAGCCAGTGGGGTGTCACCAATGGAGCTGTAACCAATGGGGTGTCCCCAATGGTGATGTAACCAATGGGGTGTCACCAATGGAGATGTAACCAATGGGATGTCACCAATGGGGTGACCTCAATGGAGATGTCACCAGTGGGGTGTCCCCAATGGCGATATCACCAATGGAGATGTAACCAATGGGGTGGCACCAGTGGAGATGTAACCAATGGGATGTCACCAATGGGGTGACCTCAATGGAGATGTAACCAATGGGGTGGCTTCAATGAGGGACGCCCCCATCGGGTGCCCCATGGCGAGGGGTCCCCCCAGGGGTGTGGGGCGCCCCATAGCGGTGGCGGTGCCGAATGTCCACTATTTATCTGCATCAATAAACACCTTAGAGCTGAGCTGCACATGGGGGACATGGGGGGCACTGGGGGCTATTGGCACCATGGGGGGCTATGGGGGACATGGAGGGCTATGGGGTGCTATTGGCGCTATGGGGGCTATGGGGACATGGAGGGCTATGGGGTGCTATTGGCACCATGGGGGGCTATGGGGGACATGGAGGGCTATGGGGTGCTATTGGCGCTATGGGGGATAGGGAGGGCTATGGGGTGCTATTGGCGCTATGGGGGCATGAAGGGCTATGGGGTGCTATTGGCGCTGTGGGGGCTATGGAGGGCTATGGGGAGACATGGGGGGTATGGGGGCATGGCGCTATGGGGAATGGGCTATGGGGTGCTATTGGGATGGGGGCATGGAGGGCTATGGGGAGACATGGGGGGTATGGGGGACATAGGGCACTATGGGGAGTTATTGGGGGCTATGGGGTGCTATTGGTGACATGGGGGGCTATGGGGACGTGGGGCTATGGGGGGGACATGGGGACCTATGTGTGACATTGGGGGATATTGGGGGCTATGAGGTGCTACTGGGGACATGGGGGGCTATGGGGGCTAGGGGGTGCTAGTGGGGACATGGGGGGCTATGGGGTGCTCTGGGGGACATGGGGGGCTATGGGGACATGGGGGGTGCGGGAGGACACAACCATGGGGGCACATGGGGTGCTCTGGGGGTCTGTGGGTGCTGGCGTGATGCTCTATGGAGGGCTATGGGACACGGGGGGGCCATCGGGACCCCAAAACCTCCCTTTTCCACCCCAAAACGGCGCCGCGGCCCCTCCCGTCAATCACGGTTGTGGCCCCGCCCCCTCCCACAGGCCACGCCCCCTTCGTTTCCGTAACCACGGCCACGCCCCTTACGCCCTCATGGCCACGCCCCCTTCCGTTGCCATGGTCACGCCCTTCCTTCCTGCTGCCGCCATCTTGGATGAGGGCGGAAGCGGCAGCGGCCTGAGGTGAGGCAACGGGGAGCCAATGGGGCAGCAATGGGGCGGCAATGGGGCAGCAATGGGGCAGCAATGGGGTCCCATAGGGTCCCCCTCCCGTCTCGCCCCCCCAGATGACCATTCACAACCTGTACATCTTCGACCGGAGCGGGACGTGCCTGCACTACAGTGAATGGCACCGGCGGCGGCAGGCCGGGATCCCCAAGGAGGAGGTGGGGAATGGGGGGGGGCTATGGGGGGATGTGTGGGGCTGGAGCGGGGCTGCGGGGGGGAGAAGGGGGTTAAAGGGGCTTATGGGGGTGAAAGTGGGGTATTGGGGGTAAGAGATGGGCTATGGGGGTTCATTATGGCCCCATATATCCCATACCCCATATTCCATACCCCATATCCCATACCCTTTACCCCATACCCCATATCCCATACCCCTTATCTCCATACCCCATACCTCATATCCTATACCCTATATTCCATACCCCTTACCCCATATCCCATATATCCCATACCCAATACCCCATATCCTATACCCTATATCCCATACCCCTTACCCCATATCCCATACCCCATATGCCACACCCCATATCCCATACCCCATATCCCATATATCCCATATCCCATATATCCCATACCCCATATCCTATACCCTATATCCCATACCCCTTACCCCATATCCCATACCCCATATCCCATACATCCCATACCCCATATTCCATACCCCATACCCCATATCCTATACCCCATATCCCATACCCCACACCCCATATCCCATACCCCTTACCCCATATCCCATACCCCATACCCCACATCCCATACCCCATATTCCATACCCCATATCCTATACACCATATCCCATACCCCACACCCCATACCCCATATCCCATACCCCACACCCCATACCCCATTTCCCATACCCCATATACCCCATACCCCATATCCCACACCCCATATCCCATGCCCCATATCTATATCTATAGCCCTATATCTATATCCCAGATATATCCATACCCTATATCTATATCCCAGGAATTCAAGCTCATGTTCGGGATGCTTTTCTCCCTCCGATCCTTCGTGAGCAAGATGAGCCCCACGGACATGTATCCTCTCGCCTTATGGGGTGCCCCATAGGGGATGTGGGGCAGCCCCATAGCTCTTGGGGGTCCCAAAGTACTGGGGAGACCCCATAAAGCCCAATGGGGGAGCTCCGGGGTGGGATATGGGGGATAAGACCTGGGGTAAGGGAGGTCTCTAAGGGATTGCTGTGGATCTCTATGGGTCTCTATAGGGTGTATGGGTCCTTATGGGGTCTGTATGGGTTCTCTGTGGGTCTCTATAGGTCTTTATGGGGTCCCTATGGGTGTCTGTGGGGTCTCTATGTGGTCTCTATAGGTCTGTATGGGGTCTGTATGGGTCTTCATAGGGTGTATGGGTCCTTATGGGGTCTGTATGGGTTCTCTGTGGGATTCTATGGGGTCTGTATGCGGTCCCTATGAGTCCCTGTGGGGTCTCTGTGGGTCCCTATGGTGTGTATGGGGTCTCTATGGGTCTCTGTGGGGCTCTATGGGGTCTCTATGAGGTATCTATAGGTCTCTATAGGGTGTATGGGTCCTTATGGGGTCTTTATGGGTCTGTCTATGGGTCTTTATAGGTCTGTATGGGGTCCCTATGGGTGTCTGTGGGGTTTCTATGGGGCTCTATGGGGTCTCCATGGTCTCTGTGGGTTGCTGTGGGTCCCTATGGTCTCTATGGGGTCCCTATGGGTCTTTGTGGGTTCTCTATGGGTTCTCTATGGAGTCCTTATGGGTCTCTGCGGGTCTTTGTGGGTCTCTATGGGTTCTCCATGGGTTCTCTATGAGGTCTCTATGGGGTTTATGGGTCCTTATGGGGTCTCTACGGGTCTCTATGGGGTATCTATGGGTCTGTATGGGGTCCCTGTGAGTTTCTATGGGTCTCTGTGGGTCTTTATGGGTCTTTATGGGGTCTCTATGGGTCTCTATGGGGTCTCTGTGGGTCCCTATGGGTCTCTATGGGGTATCAATGGGTCTGTATGGGATCCCTCTGGGTCTCTATGGGTCTCTATGGGGTCTCTGTGGGTCCCTATGGGTCTCTGTGGGGTATCAAGGGGTCTGTATGGGATCCCTCTGGGTCTCTATGGGTCTCTGTGGGTCTCTATGGGGTCCCTATGGGTCTCTATGGGGTATCAATGGGTCTCTATGGGTCTCTATGGGTCGCTGTGGGTCCCTATGGGGTCTCTATGGGTCGCTATGTGCCTGAGCGTGCAGGCGGGACGGGTTCCTGTCCTTCCACACCTCCCGGTACCGGCTCCATTACTACGAGACCCCGAGCGGGCTGCGCCTGGTGCTCAACACGGACCTGGGCGTGAGCAGCGCCCGCGAGGCCCTGCAGCACATCTACAGCAACGTGAGTGACCAGAACACCCAAAAACACCCCAAAATCACCCAAAACCACCTGAAACGGACCAAAAAACACCCAAAATGGACCCAAAACCACCCGAAACTGACCCAAAAACACCTGAAACTGACCCAAAAACACCCGAAACTGACCCAAAAACACCCCGAAAACACCCCAAACGGACCCCAGAACACCCCAAACCAGGCATAAACAGCGCCCACGAGGCCCTGCAGCACATCTACAGCAACGTGAGTGACCAGAACACACAGAAACACCCCAAAATCACCCAAAAACACCCCAAAACCACCCCAAACGGACCCAAAACCACCCCAAAACCACCCCAAATGGACCCAAAAACACCCCAAAATCACCTCAAAACACCCCAAAACCACCCAAAAACACCCCCAAATCACCCCAAAACACCCAAAAACACCCCAAAACACCCCAAACGGACCCCAAAACACCCCAAACGGCCCCAAACCAGGCATAAACAGCGCCCGCGAGGCCCTGCAGCACATCTACAGCAACGTGAGTGACCAAAACACCCAAAAACACCCCAAAATCACCCCAAAACACCCCAAAACACCCAAACGGACCCAAAACCACCCCAAATGGACCCAAAACCACCCAAATGGACCCCAGAACACCCCAAATGGACCTAAAAACACCCCAAAACCACCTCAAATGGACCCAAAACACACGAAACTGACCCTGAAACACCCCAAACAGACTGAAAAACACCCCAAACGGACCCAAAAGCCCCCCGAACAGACCAAAAAATACCCCAAAACCACCCAAAACGGACCCAAAACCACCCCAAACGGACCCCAAAACACCTGAAACGGGCCCAAAACCACCCCAAACGGACCCAAAAACACCCAAAACTGACCCAAAACACCCGAAATGGACCCAAAAATACCCGAAACGGACCCAAAACCCCCTGAAAAGGACCCAAAAACACCCAAAACGGACCCCAAAACAGCTGAAAGGGACCCAAAATCACCTGAAACTGACCCCAAAACACCCCTAACGGACCCAAAACCAGGCATAAACAGCACCTGCAAGGCCCTGCAGCACATCTACAGCAATGCAAGTGCCCAAAACCACCCAAAACGGACCCAAAACCACCCGAAACGGACCCAAAGCCATCTGAAACAGACCCAAAACCACCTGAAACTGACTCAAAACATCCCATACAGGCCCTAAAACACCTGAAACTGCCCCAAAACAGACCCAAAACCACCTGAAATAGCTCCAAAACATCCCAAACGGGCCCCAAAACACCTGAAACTGCACCAAAACACCCGAAACTGACCCAAAAACACCTTAAACTGACCCAAAACACACCAAATGGGCCCCAAAACACCCGAAATGGGCCCAAAACTACCTGAAATACCTCCAAAACATCCCAAACAGGCCCTAAAACACCTGAAACTGGCCCAAAACACCGGAAACAGACCCAAAACCACCTGAAATAGCTCCAAATTATCCCGAATGGGCCCTAAAACACTTGAAACTGCCCCAAAACACCTGAAACGGACCCCAAAACACCCAAAATGGACCCAAAAACACCTGGAACAGCCCCAAAACACCTGAAACTGCCCCCAAAACACCCCAAATGGGCCCAAACCCAGGCATCAACAGCGCCTACAAGGCCCTGCAGCACAGCAATGTGAGTGCCCAAAACACCCAAAACTGACCCCAAAACACCCGAAAATGACTGCAAAACACCCGAAAATGGGCCCCAAAACACCTGAGACTGACCCAAAACACCTGAAAATGACCCAAAACCACCTGAAACTGCCCAAAGCACCTGAAAATGACCCAAAACCATCTGAAACTGCCCAAAACTCTCGAAACTGACCCAAAAACACCCGACATGGACCCAAAACCACCTGAAACTGACCCAAACCACCCGAAACAGCCCCAAAACACCTGAAACAGGCCCAAACCCACCTGAAATGGGCCCCAAAACACCCAAAACTGACCCCAAAACACCTGAAAAGGGCCCAAAACCACCTAAAATAGTCCCCAGAACACCTGAAACAGCCCAAAACTGACCCCAAACCACCCAAAATGGCCCCCAAACGCCCACAACAGCCCCAAAGGAGCAGAAACCTGAACCCCCCCCCCCGGGTTCTATGGGGGGGCTGTGGGTGCTATGGGGTCTCCATGGGTGTCTATGCTGGGCTCTGTGGGTGCTATGGGGGTCTCTATGGGTCTCTATGGGTCAGTCCTTTTGCTCTATGGGTCAGCCCATGTTCTCTATGGGTCTCAATGGGTCGGTCCATGTGCTCTATGGGATCTGTGGGTCTCCATGGGGTCTCTATGGTTTCTCTATGGTCTCTATGGGTCTCTATGATTTCTGTGGGGTCTGTCTGGGTCTCTATGGTCTCTATGGGGTCTCTGTGGTCTCTATGGGGTGTCTATGGTTTCTCTATGGGGTCTCTATGGTTTCCTTATGGTCTCTCTATGGTCCCTATGGGTCTCTATGGTCTCTGTGGGTCCCTATGTGTCCCTATGGTCTCTATGGGTCCCTATGTCTCTCTATGGGTCTCTGTGGGTCCCTATGTGTCTCTATGGGTCCGTATGGGTCCCTATGTGTCCCTGTGTGTCCCTATGGGTCCCTATGGTTTCTCTATGGTCTCTCTATGTATCTCTATGGTCTCTGTGTCCCTCTATGTCCCTCTATGTGTCTCTATGTTCTCTATGGTCTCTATGTGTCTCTATGGGTCCCCATGTGTCTCCATGGGTCTCTATGGTCCCTATGTGTCCCTATGTATCTCTCTATGTCCCTATGTGTCCCTATGTGTCCCTATGTGTCTCTATGGTCTCTATATGGTGTCTCTATGGTCTCTCTATGTGTCTCTATGGTCTCTCTATGGTCCCTATGTGTCCCTATGTATCTCTCTATGTCCCTATGTGTCCCTATGTGTCCCTATGTGTCTCTATGGTCTCTATATGGTGTCTCTATGGTCTCTCTATGTGTCTCTATGGTCTCTCTATGGTCCCTATGTGTCCCTATGTATCTCTCTATGTCCCTATGTGTCCCTATGTGTCCCTATGTGTCTCTATGGTCTCTATATGGTGTCTCTATGGTCTCTCTATGTGTCTCTATGGTCTCTCTATGGTCCCTATGTGTCCCTATGTATCTCTCTATGTCCCTATGTGTCCCTATGTGTCCCTATGTGTCTCTATGGTCTCTATATGGTGTCTCTATGGTCTCTCTATGTGTCTCTATGGTCTCTCTATGGTCCCTATGTGTCCCTATGTATCTCTCTATGTCCCTATGTGTCCCTATGTGTCCCTATGTGTCTCTATGGTCTCTATATGGTGTCTCTATGGTCTCTCTATGTGTCTCTATGGTCTCTCTATGGTCCCTATGTGTCCCTATGTATCTCTCTATGTCCCTATGTGTCCCTATGTGTCCCTATGTGTCTCTATGGTCTCTATATGGTGTCTCTATGGTCTCTCTATGTGTCTCTATGGTCTCTCTATGGTCCCTATGTGTCCCTATGTATCTCTCTATGTCCCTATGTGTCCCTATGTGTCCCTATGTGTCTCTATGGTCTCTATATGGTGTCTCTATGGTCTCTCTATGTGTCTCTATGGTCTCTCTATGGTCCCTATGTGTCCCTATGTATCTCTCTATGTCCCTATGTGTCCCTATGTGTCCCTATGTGTCTCTATGGTCTCTATATGGTGTCTCTATGGTCTCTCTATGTGTCTCTATGGTCTCTCTATGGTCCCTATGTGTCCCTATGTATCTATGTCCCTATGTGTCCCTATATGTCTCTATGGGGTCTCTGTGTGTCTCTATGGTCTCTCTATGTCCCTCTGTGTCTCTCTGGTCTCCCCCCGCAGCTGTTCGTGGAGCTGGTGGTGAAGAACCCGCTGTGCCCCCCCCGCGCCCCGGTGCAGAGTGAGCTCTTCCGGGCCCGCCTCGACGCCTTCATCCGGGGCCTGCCCTTCTTCGCGCCGCGCCCCGCCTGAGCTCACAGCGCCCCCTGCTGGCCCGGCGGTACCCTGCGGAGGACAGCGCGCCCCAGGGGGAGCCGCGGAGCCCTATGGGGAACTATGGCGCCCTATGGGGCACAGTGATACCCTATGGGGAACTATGGCTCCCTATGGGGCAGAGTGATACCCTATGGGGAACTATGGCGCCCTATGGGGCACAGCGATAGCCTATGGGGCACAATGCACCCTATGGGGCAGAGTGATACCCTATGGGGCACACTGCACCCTATGGGGAACTGTGGCTCCCTATGGGGCACAGTGATACCCTATGGGGCACAATGCACCCTATGGGGCACAGAGATACCCTATGGGGAACTATGGCACCCTATGGGGCACAGTGATAGCCTATGGGGAACTATGGCACCCTATGGGGCACAGTGATACCCTATGGGGAGCCATGGCACCCTATGGGGAACTATGGCACCCTATGGGGCACAGTGATACCCTATGGGGAGCCATGGCACCCTCTGGGGCACAGTGATACCCTATGGGACACAATGCACACTATGGGGAGCCATGGCACCCTATGGGGAACTATGGCACCCTATGGGGCACAGTGATACCCTATGGGGAGCTATGGCACCCTATGGGGCAGTGATACCCTATGGGGCACAATGTACCCTATGGGGCACAATGCACCCTGTGGGGAACCATGGCACCCTATGGGGCACAGCAATACCCTATTGGACACAATGCACCCTATGGAGCACAGCGGCACCCTATGGGGCACAACGCACTATGGGGTACAGCAATACCCTGTGGGGTGCACTGGCACTCTGTGGAGCACAGTGGCATCCTATGGGGCACAATGCATCCTATGGGGCACCATGACTTATTATAGGGTGCCCTAAACCCCCCCCATGGGGCACAATGACACTCTATGGGGTGCCCTGAACCCCCCCCATGGGGCACAACGGCACCCTATGGGGCACCATGACTTGTTATGGGGTGCCCTGAAACCCCCCATGGGCCACTGTGCCCCGCTATGGGGCACCCACCCCACATGGAATAAAGGCTTCATTGGTTCTCAGCTCTCTGTGGGTGCTATGGGGGGGGGGGGGTTCAGGACTCTATGGGGCCCCATAACCCCCATTGCCCCATAAACCCCCATTGCCCCATAACCCCCCATTGCCCCATAAACCCCCATTGCCCCATAACCCCCCATTGCCCCATAACCCCCCATTGCCCCATAACCCCCCATTGCCCCATAACCCCCCATTGCCCCATAACCCCCCCATTGCCCCATAACCCCCCATTGCCCCATAAACCCCCATTGCCCCATAATCCCCCCATTGCCCCATAACCCCCCATTGCCCCATAACCCCCCCATTGCCAACCCCCCATCCCCCCCATTGCCCCGTAACCCCCATTGCCCCATAACCCCCCCATTGCCCCCTATGGCGGGAAAGCGCCGTTTTCGCGCCACCTCCCCGCCGTGGGCCCCCCCCCTTCTCCGCCCTCCCCCGCGCTGCACGCCGGGAAGGGGCGTGGCCACGCTGTCATGGCGGCGCCCATGGAGAGAGGTGCGTATGGGTGGGGGGGGACGGGGGGCGCCATGGGGGGAGGGGGGGCACTGACCCCGCGCTGACCTCGCTCCGCCCCCCCTTAGCCCCGCCCCCTTCTGAGACCACTCACGACGCAGCGGAGGAGCCAATGGGGTGAGCGGGGGAGGGGGCTTCGGGTCCGTATGGGGGTCTATGGGGTCTCTATGGGGTATATATGGGGTCTCTGTGGGGGGGTCTATGGGGTGTATTGAGGTCACTATGGGGTCTCTATGGGGTGTATTGAGGTCACTATGGGGTGTATGGGGTCTCTATGGGGTATTTGGGGTCTCTATGGGGGGTCTATGGGGTTTATTGAGGTCACTATGGGGTGTATGGGGTCTCTATGGGGTATCTGGGGTCTCTATGGGGGGTCTATGGGGTGTATTGAGGTCACTATGGGGTGTATGGGGTCTCTATGGGGTATTTGGGGTCTCTATGGGGGGTCTATGGGGTGTATTGGGGTCACTATGGGGTGTATGGGGTCTCTATGGGGTATTTAGGGTCTCTATGGGGTTTCTATGGGGTGTACTGAGGTCACTATGGGGTGTATGGGGTCTCTATGGGGTATTTGGGGTCTCTATGGGGGGTCTATGGGGTGTATTGAGGTCACTATGGGGTGTATGGGGTCTCTATGGGGTATTTGGGGTCTCTATGGGGGGTCTATGGGGTGTATTGGGGTCACTATGGGAGCTCTATGGAAGTATTGGGGTGTTTTATGGGGTGTATGGGGTCTCTATGGGCTATTTGGGGTCTCTATGGAGTTTATTGGGGTCTTGTGGGGTGTATGGGGTCTCTGTAGGGGTATATGGGCTCTCTACGGGGTGTATATGGGGCTTGTGGGGGGTGTATAGGGTCTCTATGGGGGTATTGGGGGTCTTTATGGGGGTATATGGGGTTTCTATGGGGTATTTGTGATCCCCATGGGGGTCTGTGGGGGTCCTATGGGGTGTATGGGCTCTCTATGGGGTGTATAAGGGGTATTTGGGGTCTCTTTAGGGTTTCTATGGGGTGTATTGAGGTCACTATGGGGTGTATGGGGTCTCTATGGGGTATTTGGGGTCTCTATGCAGGTGTATGGGGTGCTTTATGGGGTGTATGGGGTCTCTATGGGGTATTTGGGGTCTCTGTCGGGTGTGTATTGGGGTCCTGTGGGGTGTATGGGGTCTCTTTGGTGTATTTGGGGTCTATATGGGGTCTCTATGGGGTGTATATGGGCTTCCTATGGAGTGTATGGGGTCCCTAGGGGTCTCTATGGGGGTGTATGGGCTCTCTATGGGGTGTACATGGGGTTCTCAATGGGTTCTCTATGGGGTATAGGGGCTCTCTATGGGGTGTATATGGGGTTCTCAATGGGCTTTCTATGGGGTCTCTATGGGGTTCTCAATGGCTCTCTATGGGGTTCTCCATGGGTCTCTATGGGGTTCTCAATGGGTCTCTATGGGGTCTCTATGGGGTTCTCAATGGCTCTCTATGGGGTTCTCCATGGGTCTCTATGGGGTTCTCAATGGGTCTCTATTGGGTGTACATGGGGTTCTCAATGGCTCTCTATGGGGTTCTCAATGGGTCTCTATGGGGTTCTCAATGGGTCTCTATGGGGTGTACATGGGGTTCTCAATGGGTCTCTATGGGGTTCTCAATGGGTCTCTATGGGGTGTACATGGGGTTCTCAATGGCTCTCTAAGGGGTCTCCTGTGGGTCCCTGACCCCTCTGCCCCTCCCCCCCAGGCTCCCCCCCCTCGCTCTGGGCCGCCCCCCCCGCCCCGTGGGAGGGGCTCAGGACGAGTTCCGGCTCCGCCCCCACAACTTCCTGCGGGGCTGCACCTGGTGAGCGAGACCCGGCCCCCCCCACTGCCCCTCCCCCAACCACTCCACTCCCCCCCACCGCCCCTCCCCCCCCGCCTGCCCCTCCCCCACCCACTACCATCCAGCCCCTCCCTCATGCACAGCCCCTCCCCCACCCACCGCCCCTCCCCCACCCACCGTGCCCCCCCAGCCCCTCCCCCCCACAGCCCCTCCCCAATCCACAGCCCCGCCCCCACCCACCGCCCCTCCCCCCCACTGCCCCTTCCCCAGCCCTCTCCCAACCCCTCCCCCCCAGCCCCACCCTGAGCCCTTCCCCACCCAAGTCCCTCCCCCACCCCCTCCCCCACCTCCATAGACCCCTCCCCCATCCCAATTGACCCCACCCCCTCCCCCACCCTGCATCTCCCCCATCCCCTCACCCACCTCCATTGACCCCTCCTCTACCCAGAGCCCTCCCCATCCCCTCCCCCACCCCGATTGACACCACCCCTCCCCCACCCTCCTCTGACCCCTCCCCCACCTCTATTGACCACACCCCCTCCCCCCCCGACCCCTCCCCCACCCACAGATGGCTGGCTATGGGCTCTATGGGTCGCTATGGGTCCCTATGGGCTCTATGGGTTGCTATGGGCTCTATGGGTCCCTGTGGGTCACTATGGGTCCCTATGGGTCACTATGGGCTGTATGGGTCGCTATGGGTCCCTATGGGCTCTATGGGTCCTTATGGGCTCTATGGGTTGCTATGGGTCCCTATGGGCTCTATGGGTCCCTATGGTCTCTATGGGTCTCTATGGGTCCCTATGGGTCCCTATGGTCTCTATGTGTCTCTATGTGTCTCTATGGGTTCCTATGGGTCCCTATGTGTCTCTATGGGTCCCTATGGTCCCTATGGTCTCTATGTGTCTCTATGGGTCCCTATGGGTCCCTATGTGTCTCTATGGGTCTCTATGGGTCCCTATGGTCCCTATGGTCCCTATGGGTCTCTATGGGTCCCTATGTGTCCCTATGGTCCCTATGTGTCTCTATGGGTGCCTATGGGTCCCTATGGGTCCCTATGGTCCCTATGGGTGCCGGCAGGGCCCCCGATGGCTCCTGTGTGCTGAGCTGCAGCGCTGACAACACCCTGCGCCTGTTCGACCTCCCGCCCCCCCCCGCCGGGCAGCCCCTCCCCCAGCTGGTGGGTAAGGGGGCTCTATGGGGGCTCTATGGGGTCTCTATGGGGTGTATTGGGGTCCCTATCGGGTCTCTATGGGGTCTCTATGGGGTCCCGATGGGGTTTATGGGATGCCTATGGGGTGTGTTGGGGTCTCTATAGGGTGTATTGGGGTCTCTATGGGGTGTATGGGGTCTCTATGGGGTCTCTAGGGGGTCTCTATGGGTCTCTATGGGGTCTCTATGGGGTGTCTATGGGGTCTCTATAGGGTCTCTATGGGCTCTATGGGTCTCTATGGGGTCTGTGGTGTCCCTATGGGGTGTATTAGGGTCTCTATGGGGTCTATGGGGTCTCTATGGGGTCCCTATGGGGTCTATGGGGTCTCTATGGGGTCTATGGGGTCCCTATGGGGTCTCTATGGGGTCTATGGGGTCTCTATGGGGTCTATGTGGTCTCTATAGGGTCCCTATGGGGCTCCTATGGGGTCCCTATGGGGTGTACTGGGGTCTCTATGGGGTGTATGGGGTCTCTATGGGGCTCCTATGAGGTCCCTATGGGGTCTCTAGGGGGTCTCTATGGGGTCTCTAGGGGGCTCCTATGAGGTCCCTATGGGGCCTCTGTGGGGTCTCTATGGTGTCCCTATGGGGTCTATTGGATGCCTATGGGGTGTATTAGGGTTTCTATAGGGGGTATTGGGGTCTCTATGGGGTGTATGGGGTCCCTATGGGGTCCCTATGGGGTCTATGGGGTGTATGGGTTCCCTATGGGGTCTGTTGTGTCCCTATGGGATGTATTGGGCCCCTATGGGGTTTATTGGGGTCCCTATGGTGTCTATTGGTCCCTATGGGGTGTGTGGGATCCCTACGGGGTTTATTGGGTGCCTATGGTGTGTATTGGGGTCCCTATGGTCTCTATGGGTCCCTATGGTGTCTATGGGTCCCTATGGTCTCTATGGGGTCCGTATGGGTCCCTATGGGTCTCTATGGGTCCCTATGGGCTCTATGGGTCCCTATGGGTCCCTATGGGTCTCTATGGGTCCCTATGGGTCTCTATGGGTCCCTATGGGTCTCTATGGGTCTCTATGGGTGGGTGCAGGAGCCGGCGCTGCGGGTGCCCGAGGGTGACACCATCTATGACTATGCCTGGTTCCCACTCATGGACTCCAGGGAGCCCCAGACCTGCCTGTGGGTGATGGGGGTATGGGGGGCTATGGGGTAATGGGGGCTATGGGGTAATGGGGGATATGGGGGGCTATGGGGTAATGGGGGCTATGGGGGCAATGGGGGCAATGGGGGCTATGGGGTAATGGGAGCTATGGGGCAATGGGGGCTATGGGGGTGATGGGGTAATGGGGGTAATGGGGGCAATGGGGGCTATGGGGCAATGGGGGTAATGGGGGCTTATGGGCCTATGGGGGCAATGGGGGTAATGGGGGTAATGGGGGTAATGGGGGCAATGGGGGTAATGGGGGCTATGGGGCAATAGGGGCACGGGGGTAATGGGGACAATGGGGCAATGGGGGTAATGAGGGGCTATGGGGGGTGCTATGGCTGCTTTGGGGGTAATGGGGGGCTATGGGGGCAATGGGGGTCCATACTGGTCCATACTGGTCTGTACTGGGCTATACTGGTCCGTACTGGTCAGTACTGTTCTGTACTGCTCCATACTGGTCCATACTGGTCTGTATTGGTCCGTAATGGTCCATACTGGTCAGTACTGTTCTGTACTGGTCTGTATTGGTCCATACTGGTCCGTACTGGTCAGTACTGTTCTGTACTGGTCCATACTGGTCCATACTGGTCTGTACTGGGCAGGGTGGCCTCCAGCAGCCGGGACAACCCCGTCCACCTCTGGGACGCCTTCGATGGGACCCTGAGGGGCTCCTTCCGCGCCTACAACCACCTGGTGAGCCCCATAGCGACCCATAGAGCCCCATAGCGACCCCATAGAGCCCCATAGCGACCCATAGAGCCCCATAGCAACCCCATAGAGCCCCATAGCAACCCCATAGAGCCCCATAGCGATCCCAAGGAGACCCATAGCGACCCCATGGAGACCCATAGTGACCCCATGGAGACCCATAGTGACCCCATAGAAACCCACAGAGTCCCCCAAGTGCCCCATAGAGACCCCATAGAGACCCCCCAGAGCTCCACCACCCATGTCTATGGGTCACTGTGAGGCTTTGTCGATTTCTATGGGTCCCTATGGGTCTCTATGGGGTGTCTATAGGATCTCTGCAGGTCTCTATGGGGTGTCTATGGGATCTCTAT
Organism: Neopsephotus bourkii; assembly: GCF_033783945.1. Taxonomy (NCBI): domain Eukaryota; kingdom Metazoa; phylum Chordata; class Aves; order Psittaciformes; family Psittacidae; genus Neopsephotus; species Neopsephotus bourkii. The sequence goes on from NW_026901914.1 coordinate 43,237, forward strand.
GTGTCTCTATGTTCCCTATGGTCCCTATGGAGTCTCTATGTTCCCCATGGGGTCTCTATGGGTTCTCTATGGGGTCTCTATGGAGTCTCAATGAGTGTCTATGGAGTCCCTATGGTTCCCTATGTTCCCTATGATTCCATATGGCTCTCTATGGGTCCCTATTGCTCTCTATGGGTCCCTGTGTTTGCTATGGGTCCCTCTGGGTCCCTGTGTTTTCTATGGCTCTCTATGGGTCCCTATTGCTCTCTATGGGTCCCTATGTTCCTTATGGCTCTCTATGGGTCCCTGTGTTTTCTATGGGTCCCTCTGGGTCCCTGTGTTCCCTATGGCTCTCTATGGGTCCCTATGTTCCTTTATGGGTCCCTGTGTTCCCTATGGGTCCCTATGTTCCCTATTGCTCTCTATGGGTCCCTATGTTCCCTATGTTCCCTATGGGTCTCTATGGGTCCCTGTGTTCCCTATGGCTCTCTATTGGTCGCTATGGGTCCCCCTGGGTCCCTGTGTTGGCTATGGTGTCTATGGCTCTCTATGGGTCCCTCTGGGTCCCTATGTTCCCTATGGGTCCCTATGTGTCTCTATGGGGTCTCTATGTGTCTCTGTGTGTCTCTGTGTGTCTCTATGGGTCCCTGTGTGTCTCTATGGGTCCCTGTGTGTCTCTATGGGTCCCTGTGTGTCTCTATGGGTCCCTGTGTGTCTCTATGGTTCCCTATGTGTCTCTATGGTTCCCTATGTCTCTCTATGGGTCCGTGTGTGTCTCTATGGGGCAGGAGGAGCCGGTGGCCCCGCACTCCCTGACCTTCACCCCCGACGGCTCCCGGCTCCTCGGGGGCTGCGACGGCTCCGTCCGGATCTTCCCAACGGAGCGGCCGGGGCGGAGCCACCAGGAGAGGGCGCTGCGGCGTGAGGGGCGGGGCTTACGGGGGCGGGGCTTGAGGGGGTGGGGCTTTAAGGGGTGGAGCTTAAAGGGGTGGAGCTTAAAAGGAAGGGGTTTAAAGGGGTGGAGCTTAAAGGGATGGGGTTTAAAGGGGGTGGAGCTTAAAGGGATGGGGTTTAATGGGGGTGGAGCTTAAAGGGATGGGGTTTAAAGGGGGTGGAGCTTAAAGGGATGGGGTTTAAAGGGGGGTGGAGCTTAAAGGGATGGGGTTTAAAGGGGGTGGAGCTTAAAGGGATGGGGTTTAAAGGGGGTGGAGCTTAAAGGGATGGGGTTTAAAGGGGTGGAGTTGGGCTTAAAGGATGGGGTTTAAAGGGGTGGAGCTTAAGGGTGGAAGGGGGTGGGGTTTAAAGGGTTGGGGGTTAAAGGGATGGGAGGGGTGGGGCTTAAAGGGATGGGGTTTAAAGGGGGTGGAGCTTAAAGGGATGGGGTTTAAAGGGGGTGGAGTTAAAGGGTGGGGTTTCAAGGGGGTGGAGCTTAAAGGGATGGGGTTTAAAGGGGGTGGAGCTAAAGGGATGGGGTTTAAAGGGGTGGAGCTTAAAGGGATGGGGTTTAAAGGGGGTGGAGCTTAAAGGGATGGGGTTTAAAGGGGGTGGAGCTTAAAGGGATGGGGTTTAAAGGGGGTGGGGCTTAAAGGGATGGGGTTTAAAGGGGGTGGGGTTTAAAGGGGTGGGGCTTCGAGGGGGCGGAGCTTAAAGGGATGGGGTTTAAAGGGGTGGAGCTTAAAGGGATGGGGTTTAAAGGGGTGGAGCTTAAAGGGATGGGGTTTAAAGGGGGTGGAGCTTAAAGGGATGGGGTTTAAAGGGGGTGGAGCTTAAAGGGATGGGGTTTAAAGGGGTGGAGCTTAAAGGGATGGGGTTTAAAGGGGTGGAGCTTAAAGGGATGGGGTTTAAAGGGGGTGGAGCTTAAAGGGATGGGGTTTGAAGGGGGTGGAGCTTAAAGGGATGGGGTTTAAAGGGGGTGGAGCTTGAAGGGATGGGTTGGGTGGTGGGTGGGGTTTGGGGTGGGTTGGGTGGTTTAAGGGGGTGGAGCTTAAAGGGATGGGGTTTAAAGGGGGTGGAGCTTAAAGTGGTTTGGGTGTAAAGGGATGGGGTTTAAAGGGGGTGGAGCTAAAGGGATGGGGTTTAAAGGGGGTGGGGCTTAAAGGGATGGGGTTTAAAGGGGTGGAGCTTAAAGGGATGGGGTTTAAAGGGGTGGGGCTTAGGGGGTGGAGCTTAAGGGATGGGGTTTAAAGGGGTGGAGCTTAAAGGGATGGGGTTTAAAGGGGTGGAGCTTAAAGGGGGGCTGGGATGGGGTTTAAAGGGGGTGGAGTTAAAGGGGTGGAGCTTGAAGGATGGGGTTTAAAGGGGTGGAGCTTAAAGGGATGGGGTTTAAAGGGGTGGAGCTTAAAGGGATGGGGTTTAAAGGGGTGGGGCTTAAAGGGATGGGGTTTAAAGGGGTGGAGCTTAAAGGGTGGGGTTTAAAGGGGGTGGGGCTTAAAGGGATGGGGTTTAAAGGGGTGGAGCTTAAAGGGATGGGGTTTAAAGGGGTGGAGCTTAAAGGGATGGGGTTTAGGGGTGGGCTTATGGGAGGGGTTTGAAAGGGGTGGAGCTTAAAGGGATGGGGTTTAAAGGGGTGGAGCTTAAAGGGATGGGGTTTAAAGGGGGTGGGGCTTAAAAGGATGGGGTTTAAAGGGGTGGAGCTTAAAGGGATGGGGTTTAAAGGGGTGGAGCTTAAAGGGATGGGGTTTAAAGGGGGTGGGGCTTAAAGGGATGGGGTTTAAAGGGGGTGGGGTTTAAAGGGGTGGGGCTTCGAGGGGGGGAGCTTAAAGGGATGGGGTTTAAAGGGGGTGGAGCTTAAAGGGATGGGGTTTAAAGGGGCGGATCTCAAAGGGATGGGGTATAAAGGGGGTGGAGCTTAAAAGGATGGGGTTTAAAGGGGTGGAGCTTAAAGGGGGTGGGGTTTAAGGAAGTGGAGCTTAAAGGGGCGGGATTAAGGGGTGTAGCTTAAAGTGGGTGGTATCTGAAGGGGTGGAGCTTAAAGGGGAGGAGCTTAAAGGGGCAGAGGTTTTAAAGGGGTGGGACTTAATGGGGGATCAAAAGGGGCGGGGCTTAAAGAGGGACTGTCTATAGTGGGCGGGGCCTTAAGTAGGAGGGCTCAAAAGGGGAGGAGACATGGCTTTAAGTGGGCGTGTCCTGTGCTCTCCCCCCGCCCAATCACAGAGGGCGGTCAGGGCCAGCGCGGCCTCATTGGCTGCCTGGCGGTGAGCCCCAGCCAACCGGTGTTCGCCTGCGGCTCCTATGGGCGGAGCCTGGGGCTGTACGCGCTGGAAGGGGGCGGGGCCTTGGCGCTCTGGCCCCGCCTCCCCGCGGCCCCCACCCACCTGCGCTTCAGCCCGGATGGGAACCGGCTGTATGCGGGGGGGCGCAAGGTGGGCGGGGCTTGGAGGGGAGGGCTCTGATTGGTGGAGGGGCTGAGAGGGGCGGGCATTGATTGGTGGAGGGGATTGAAGGTGGGAGGGGCTTAAAGGGGCTGTGGTTGGGGGGAGGGATTGATGGGGATGGGCTGAGGGGGCGTGGCTTATGTGGGAGGGAATTAAGGGGGCGTGGCTTGAGGGTGGGAAGGGGTTTGATTGGTGGAGGGCCTGAAGAGGTGGGGCTAAGGTTAGGAGGGGTTTAAAGGGGCACGGCTTGATTGGTGGAGGCGTTTAGAGGGGCGTGGCTTAGGTGGGAGGGGCGAAAAGGGGCGTGGTTTAGGTGTGGGAGGGGCTTTAGGAGGGTTTTGAGGATGGGAGGTGCTTATGGGGTGGGGTTTGTTTGGTGGGAGGGGCTTAAGGGGTTGTGTCTAATGGGGAGGGGTCTACAGGGCTTTCCAATGGGGTGCATGGTGGGCGTGGCTTGAGAGGGAGTGGCTCAAATGAGTGGGCGGAGCCTCTTTATGGGCGTGGCTTCCATATTGGGGTGTGTCCAGGGGTTGAAGCCTCGTGATTGGGCCATGCCCATCAATGGGGGGGCGGGGTGTGGCCAATGGGGGCGTGGCCTCAGCGCAGCCCCGCCCCCAGGACACCCACATCCTGTGCTGGGACCTGCGGCTGCCGGAGTGCCCCCTGCTGGCCATGGAGCGTCACGTGACCACCAACCAGCGCGTGACCTTTGACCTTGACCCGTATGTGACCCCCACAATGGGGTGCCCCCCATAGGGCTTTATAGCTCCCATAGCCACTATAGGGCTACATAGCCCCTATAGGTCTGCCCCATAGATCTCCCCATTGACCCCTATGTGTGTCCCGCCCCTATAGGTCCCCCCCATAGATCTCCCCATTGGCCCCTATGTGTGTCTTGCCCCTATAGGTCCCCCCCATAGATCTCCCCATTGACCCCTATGTGTGTCCCGCCCCTATAGGTCCCCCCCATAGATCTCCCCATTGACCCCTATGTGTGTCCCGCCCCTATAGGTCCGCCCCATAGATCTCCCCATTGACCCCTATGTGTGTCCTGCCCCTATAGGTCTCCCCCATAGATCTCCCCATTGACTCCTATGTGTGTTCCGCCCCTATAGGTCTGCCCCATAGATCTCCCCATTTACCCCATATGTGTCCCGCCCCTATAGGTCCCCCCCATAGATCTCCCCGTTGACTCCTATGTGTGTCCCGCCCCTATAGGTCCCCTGCATAGATCTCCCCATTGACCCCTATGTGTGTCCTGCCCCTATAGTTCCACCCCATAGATCTCCCCATTGACCCTTGGAGACACTGACTGTGATGCCAATTGTCACCCTATGGAGGACACCCATTGTCACCCTATGGAGGATACCCATTGTCACCCTATGGGGCACACCGACTGTGACACCAATTGTCGCCCTATGGGGGACACCAACTGTGACACCGATTGTCGCCCTATGGGGGGCACCAACTGTGACACCAATTGTCACCCTATGGGGAACACCGACTGTGACGCTGATTGTCAACCTATGGGGGACACCGACTGTGAGGCTGATTGTCACCCTATTGAGGATACTCATTGTCACCCTATGGGAGACACGGACTGTGATGCCGATTGTCACCCTATGGGGGACACCCATTGTCACCCTATGGGGGGCACCGACTGTGATGCCGATTGTCACCCTATGGGGGACACCCGTTGTCACCCTATGGGGGGCACCGACTGTGACGCTGTTTGTCACCCTATTGAGGATACTCATTGTCACCCTATGGGGGGCACCGACTGTGAAGCTGATTGTCACCCTATGGAGGATACCCATTGTCACCCTATGGGGGGCACCAACTGTGATGCCGATTGTCACCCTATTGAGGACACCCATTGTCACCCTATGGGGGGCACCGACTGTGATGCCGATTGTCACCCTATTGAGGACACCCATTGTCACCCTATGGGGGGCACCGACTGTGACGCTGATTGTCACCCTATTGAGGACACCCATTGTCACCCTATGGGGGGCACCGACTGTGAAGCCGATTGTCACCTTATGGAGGATACCCATTGTCACCCTATGGGGGGCACCGACTGTGATGCCAGTTGTCACCCTATGGGGGACACCCATTGTCACCCTATTGAGGATACCCATTGTCACCCTATGGGGGGCACCGACTGTGATGCCGATTGTCACCCTATTGAGGATACCCATTGTCACCCTATTGAGGACACTGACTGTGATGCCGATTGTCACCCTATTGAGGACACCCATTGTCACCCTATCGAGGATACCCATTGTCACCCTATGGGGCACACCGACTGTGGCACCGATTGTCGCCCTATGGGGGACACCCATTGTCACCCCACTGAGGACACCAGGGCAGTGTCTGGTGACTGTCACCCCCTTGGGGACACCGACTGTGATGCCAGCACTGAGCACCCCACATCCACTGCGTGTGAGCCCCCCCATGGACACTGAATGTCAGCCCTATGGGGACACCGCCTGTGTCACCGTCACCTACAGCCCCACAGGGACCCCCCCAGGGCTGATGGGTTGTGTCTGGGGTAGGTTTGGGGGTTGTTTTTAGGGGGGGTGTGGGTCCAGGTGAGTTTTGGGGTCTCACGTATGGGTCTGATGGAGGATGTGGGGTGTTGCGGTGGGGCGGGTTGTGATTGGGGGGGGTGTCATGGGGATGAATGTGGGGTGTCACAGGGTCAGGGTGGGGGTTTGGGGGTCAGGGCTGGTGTTGGGGGGTGTTGTTAGGGCCCTGTTGGGTACTGATGGGGTTTGGGGTGGGGTTGGGGGCTTTTGGGGGTGTCCCCCCCCCCCCTTTGTATTAAAGACATTGTGAGTGTCGCCGCTTGTCATTGGTTGTGCCTGCGGTGTGGGGCAGGGCTGTACCCCACATACCCCACATATACACCCAGTATACCCCCATATACACCCAGTATGCACCACACATACAGCCCATATACACCCCATATATACCCCATACACACCGATACACCCCATATACACACCATACACCCCATATACACCCCACATACATCCCACATACACACCATATACTCCCCATACATCCTATATACACCCCACATAGACCACATATACACCCCATATACACTCCATATATACCCCATATACACCCCACGTATGTCCCACATACACACCATATACACTCCATATATCCCATGTACACCCCATACACCCCATACACCCCATATACACCCTGCAGACCCCCACATACGCCCCATACATCCCATATACACCCCACATACATCCCATATACACCCCATACACCCCATATACACCCCACATACACCCCATACACACCCCATACACCCCATATACACCCCATATACACCCTGCAGACCCACACATACACCCCATACATCCCATATACACCCCATACACCCCATATACACCCCACATACATCCCATATACACCCCATACACCCCATATACACCCCACATACACCCCATACACACCCCATACACCCCATATACACCCTGCAGACCACCACATGCACCCCATATGCACCCCATATACACCCCATACACCCCATATACACCCTGCAGACCACCACATGCACCCCATATGCACCCCATATACACCCCATACACCCCATATACACCCCTTATGCACCCCATACACACCCCATACACCCCATACACTCCCCATACACCCCTTATACACGCCACAGACCCCCATATACACCCTATACACCCCATATACAGCCCATCTAAGGGGGTTCATTGCCCTTTAAGAGCCCCCCCCACCCCGGGGGGAGGCGGGGCTGTTTCCCACCGCTTCCCCATCACCATGGCAACATGGGGGGAGGTGTGTGACGTCACCACGTGGGGGCCATAAAAGGCGATGGGGCGGTCTCACGTGGGCCACGCCCCCTCTAAGCCCCGCCCATCGCTCTAAGCCCCTCCCACCCCCTCAGTCTCCGCCCCCTGGCGGCGGGAGGGCCCGCACGTGTGTTACGTGTGCCCCATGGTACATGTCACGTGTGTCACACGTGTCACAGGTGTCATGTGTCACGCTACGTCATGCATGTAATGGATCACACGTGTCACCCTATGTCATCCCATAGGTCCCATGTCCGTTCTGAGGCCAAAACCTGCCTTTTGGGGGTCCAAACCCCCATTTTTGTGCTCCAACCCCCCCATTTTTAGGGCCCAAAGCCTCGATTTTGGCCCCAATACCTAATTTTTAAGATCTCAACTCTCATTTTGGGGTAAAAAGATGCGGGTTTAGGCTCCAAACCCTCACTTTTGGGTCCAAACCCTAATTTTCAGGGTTCAAACCCTTATTTTGGGGCTCTAAACCCTGTTTTAAGGTGGAAAAATGTGCTTTTTGCCATTCCAACCCTCAGTTTTATTGCCCCAAACCTTATTTTTGGGGTCCATTCCCCATTTTTAGTTCAACCCCCCACATTTTGGGGCTCTAAACCCTCTTTTTTGGATCTAAACCCCCATTTTGGGGTCCAAATCCCTCATTTTAGAGCCCAAACCCCCTCATTTTAGGGTCTAAACCTCCACTTATTGCCTCAAAACCCATATTGTGAGGGTCTAGAGCAAGGTTTTAGGTCCAAAACCCCCATTTTAAGGTCTTACCTCACCTTTTTTAGGCTAAACCCCTGCATTTTTAGGGCTTAAACCCCAAATTCCTCATTTGGGAGTTAAAATGCCTCCTTTTTGGGTCTAAAGCCCTCATTTTTGAGGTCTAAACCTTCACTTCTTGGGTCTAACCCCTCATTTTGAGGACAAAAACCTCACTTTGGGGTTCAAGCTCTCTTTTCTTTGCGGGAAAACCTCATTTTTAAGGCTCCAAAGCCCAATTTTTAGAACCAAATCTCTCATTTTTTGATCAAAATCCCTCATTTTAGGGACCAAATCCCTCATTTTTGGGCCCAAATCCCTCATTTCCAAGTGAGATTCCTCCTTTTCGCGGTCTAACCCTTCATTTGGGGCCAAAACCTTCATTCTTGGGTCCATTCCCTTCCTTTTTGGGTCCAAATTCGCCTTTTTAAGGCCTCAAACCCCCCCCCACTCCCCCCCTTGTTGCCATGGTAACAGACGGGCGCGCCCTGCCGTGACGTCACAGCTCAGCAGCCAATCGGAGCGCGGCTCCGCGGTTGTTGCTGGGAGGGGCGTTGGGGAGGGGGGAGAGGAGGACGCGGCACGCGCAGGGGGCGGGGCTTCCGGCGGGGGAGGGGGATTTGGGGGCGGGGCTTCCGGGCGCACGTGCAGTCCCGCGCGCTGCCGCCGGGGGGGGCGGGGTTTAATATGGCCACGCCCCCTCCTCCCTCTCCTCTTCCCCCCTCCCTCCTCCCCCCCTGCTGCGTTCTCATTGGCTGGAGCCCGGCTGCGGCGGCTGTTATTGGCTGGAGTGGAGGGGCGGGATTGGAGCGGCTGGTCCCAGTGTCAGGCTGTACTGGGACCAGTGTCACCCAGTGTCACCCAATGACAGCCTGTACTGGGACCAGTGTCACCCATTGCCACCCTGTACTGGGACCAGCGCTGTCCCATGCTGGTCCTAGTGCCTCCCAGTCTTAGTGTCACCCTATACCGGTAGTGGTGGTAGTGTCACCCAGTGTCAACCTATACCGGTCCCAGTGTCACCCAGTATTACTCTATACTGGTCCCATTCTCCACCCTATTCCCAATCCCACCCCAACCCTATGCCCATCCCCACTCCAGCTGCCCATTTCCAACCCAATCCCAATCCCATTCCCATTTCCCATTCTCCACCTCCTATCCCCATCCCATCCCCAGTTCCATCCCCAATTTCCCATTCCCCATCCCATTCCCAATTCAATCTCATTCTCAGTCCCATTTCCCATCTCATTCCCAATTCCCAGTCCCAGTCCCAATCCCATCTCCAGTTTCCCATTCCCCATCCCATTCCCAATTCACTCTCATTCTCAGTCCCATTCCCCAGATCATTCCCAATTCCCAGTCCCAATCCCATCCCACCGCATAGAATCCACCCTATCCCATCCCAATCCCATTTCCAATCCCAATGCCGTCCCTGTCTCCATTTCCGTCCCCATTCCCAATCCCATCCCCATCCCATTCCAAATCTCATCCTATTCCCAATCCCATTCCCAATCCCATCCCATCCCCATCCCCATCCCCATCCCATTCCCAATCCCAATCCCATCCCATTCCCAATCCCATCCCATCCCATCCCCATCCCATCCCATCCCCATCCCATCCCCATCCCCATCCCATCCCCATCCCATCCCCATCCCATCCCCACCCCATCCCCATCCCCATCCCCATCCCCATCCCATCCCCATCCCATTCCCATCCCATCCCAATCCCATCCCCATCCCATCCCCATCCCATCCCCATCCCCATCCCATCCCCATCCCATCCCATCCCCATCCCATCCCCATCCCACCCCCTCCACTCCCCCAACCACCAGGGGGCGCCCTCTTCCCTCCTCACATGGCGTGCGCGCGGCCGGGAGGTGGGGGGGGGCGGGGGTGTTCGGGGGGGCGTGCCCACGGCGCGGTGGGCGTCGCTTGGAGGCGTGGCCAAGCGGGGCGGTGGGCGTGGCTTCATCGGTGGTATATAAGGAGGCGTGGTCGTGGGGGCGTGCCCAGACGGGCGGTGGGCGGGGCGTGGGGCGGGCGGGGCGCGCGGCGCTGGGTCCTTTGTTTGAGCGAGGCCGGAGCTCAGCGGAGCCGACACCGACCGCGGGGCCGGGACCGGGGCTGGGGCCGGGACCCGCCGCTTCCCTTCCCCTTCCAACGCCCCCCCCCCCCGCCTCAGAACCGGGCCCCGCCGCAGGTAACGGGGATATGGGGGAAAAGAAGAGGGGGGGAGGGGCCGAGGCCTTGGGGGGGGGGGGGGAACACGGACAGACACACACAGCGGTGAGGTGAATGGGGGGGGTCGGCTCCATTGGAGTGCATTGTGGGGGTCAATGTGGGGCTCGGTCGCTTATGGGGGTGTGGGGGGGCCAGTGCTGAGGTAATGGAAGGGGGTTTGGGGCCTTTTGGGGTGATCTGAGGTAAAAAAATGGGGGGGTCTGGGTCTGTTTGGGGGGTATGGGGGGGAAACCTGAGGTAAATGGGGGTGGGCTGAGGGAAACGGGGGTGTTGGACCTCGTGGAGGTGGATTTGGGGGTGTCTGAGGTGATTTGGGGTGATTCTGAGGTGAATTTGGGGTTTTTTGAGGTGAATTTGGGGGTTTTTGAGGTGAATATGGGTTCTTTGAGGTGAATATGGGTTCTTTGAGGTGAATTTGGGGGGTTTTGAGGTGAATTTTGGGGTTTCTGAGGTGATCTGGGGTGATTCTGAGGTGAATATGGGGGTTTATGAGGTGAATTCGAGGGTTTTGAGGTGAGTTTGGGGGTTTATGAGGTGAATTTCGGGTTTTTTGAGGTGAATTTGGGGGTTTATTGGGTGAATTTTGGTTTTTTTTGGTGAATTTGGGGTATTTTGAGGTGAATTTGGGTTTATGAGGTGAATTTGGGGTTTTATGGGGTGAATTTGGGCGTTTATGAGGTGAATTTGGGGGGTTTATGGGGTGAATTTGGGGTGTTTTGAGGTGAATTTGGGGTTTTTTGAGGTGAATTTGGGGGTTTGAGGTGCAATTGGGGTTTTTGAGGTGAAATTGGGTTTTTTGAGGTGAATTTGGGTGTTTTTGAGGTAAATTCGGCCGTTTTGAGGTGAATTATGGGGGTCTGAGCCCATTGGGGGTCACTGCTGTGGTGAACGGGGGGTTTGACCCCTCTAAGGTGAATTGGGGGGGGGTTGAGGTAAATGGGGGGGGTTGAGCCTTTTTAAGGTGATTTTTGCTGTTTCTGAGGTGATTTTGGGTGAATTTGGGGTGAATTCGAGGGGGTTTTGTCGCTATTGAAGTGAACTGGGGTGAACTGAGGTAAATGGAAGGGGGGGGGCCTTGAGCTGAGGTGAATGGGGGGGGGGCCTGATCCCATTGGGGGGTCAAACCTGAGGTAAATGGGGGGGATTGGCCCTTTTGGGGTGATTTTGGGTGGTTTTGGGGGCCCCATGAGGTCATTTTGGGAGGCATCTGAGGTAAATGAGAAGGGGTTTGGGCCCAGGAGGTGAATAGGGGCGGGTTTGGGCCTCCTTAAGGTGATTTTGGGTCAATTTGGGTGTTTCTGAGGTAAATTCGATGTTTCTGAGGTAAATTTGGGTGTTTCTGAGGTAAATTGGGGGTTTCTGAGGTAAATTGGGGGTTTCTGAGGTAAATTGGGGGTTTCTGAGGTAAATTTGGGGGTTTCTGAGGTAAATGGGGAGGTTTGGGCCCAAATGAGGTGTTTTGGGGGGGGTTGAGGTGATTTTGGGGGGTTCTGAGGTAAACTTGATGGTTTTGGACCTCCTACAGGTGAATTTGGGGGTTTCTGAGGTAAATTTGGGGTTTCTGAGGTAAATTTGGGCATTTCTGAGGTAAATTTGGGCATTTCTGAGGTAAATGGGGAGGTTTAGGCCCCAGGAGGTGATTTTGGGTTTTTTTGAGGTGAATTTGAGGGTTTCTGAGGTAAATTATGGGGCTCTGACCCCATTGGGGTGCATTGAGGGGTACAAACCTTAAGGAAATGGGGGTCTTAGACCCCAATAGGTAATTTTGGGTCTATTTGAGGTGGTTTTGGGTGTTTATAGAAGGAATTGGGGGGTTCTGACCCCATTGGGGTGCATTGGTGCGGTCAAACCTAAGGTAAATGGGGCTGTTAGGCCCCAATGAGGTGATTTTGGGCCTATTTTAGGTGATTTTGGAGCTATTTGAGGTGGTTTTGGGTATTTATAGAAGGAATTGGGGGGTTCTGACACCATTGGGGTGCATTGGTGGGGTCAAACCTAAGGTAAATGGGGCTGTTAGGCCCCAATGAGGTGATTTTGGGGCTATTTTAGGTGATTTTGGAGCTATTTGAGGTGATTTTGGGTGTTTATAGAAGGAATTGGGGGGTTCTGACCCCTTTGGGGTGCATTGGTGCGGTCAAACCTGAGGTAAATGGGGGTCTTAGACCCCAATAGGTGATTTTGGGGCTATTTGAGGTGATTTTGGGGGTATCTGAGGTCATTTTGGGTGTTTATAGAATGAATTGGTGGGTTCTGACCCCATTGGGGTGCATTGGTGGGGTCAAAACTTAAGTAAATGGGGGCTGTTAGACCCCAGTGAGGTGATTTTGGGGCTATTTGAGGTGATTTGGGGACTTTTTGAGGTGATTTTGGATGTTTATAGAATGAATTCTGGGGGGGTCTGACCCCATTGAGGTTCATTGGAGGTGTCAAACCTTAACTAAATGAGGGTCTTAGAGCCCAGTGAGGTGATTTTGGGGCTATTTGAGGTGATTTTGGGGCTATTTGAGGTGATTTTGGGGCTATTTGAGGTGATTTTGGGTGTTTATAGAAGGAATTGGGGGGGGTTGACCCCATTGGGGTGTCTGAACCCATTGGGGGGTCTTGCATTGTTATAAAGGGGGGACCCTGTCCCTATTGGGGTGCCCCCCCCTTCCCCCCGTCATTGCCCCATTGCCCTGGGCTGGGCCTGGCTGGGTGCGGAGCTGTGATAAGGGAGGGTGTGGGAGCAATGGGGCAGAGCCAGAGCTGTACTGGGAGCAATGGGGCAGAGCCAGAACTGTACTGGGAGCACTGGGAGCTGCACTGGGAGCAATGGGGCAGAGCCAGAGCTGTACTGGGAGCAGTGGGGCAGAGCCAGAACTGTACTGGGAGCACTGGGAGCTGCACTGGAAGCACTGGGGCAGAGCCAGAACTGTACTGGGAGCACTGGGAGCTGCACTGGGAGCAATGGGCCAGAGCCAGAGCTGCACTGGGAATGGGAGGGATGGATACTGGGAGCACTGGGAATGGGGATAACAGGTAATGGCCATACTGGGAGCTGGTACTGGCCATACTGGTTATACTGTGAGCAGCTCCATATAGATCCCAGTTTGGGACTGGGAATGGGGGGTGGGCTCCCAGTAATCATGTTTCCCCCAGATCCCACCATGGCCGGAGCCTAGGCCCCCCCCTCCCTGCTGGACCCGCTACATGTGAGTGAACACGCGTGTGCAGGGGGTTACATGTGTGTCCATGTGCACATGCGTGTGTGGGGGTCACATGTCTGTCCATATGCACAAGTGTGCAGCAGGGGGGTTACATGTGTGTCCATGTGCACATGCGTGTGCGGGGGTCACATGTCTGTCCATATGCACAAGTGTGTGCAGGGGGTTACATGTGTGTCCATGTGCACACGTGTGTGCAGGGGGTCACATGTCTGTCCATATGCACAAGTGTGTGGAGGGGGTTACATGTGTGTCTATGTGCACACGTGTGTGCAGGGGGTCATGTGACATGGCTATGTCTGTATGCACATATGTGTGCAGAGTGGTATATGGGAGGTCATGCCTATGCAGGCCATGTGCACCAGGCTCTGATGCATATACATGTGTGTACACGTGTGTAATTGATTGGTGTTATCACATGCGCATGGATTGTGCATACATGTTTGGGTCCACATGCATGTAAACGTGTGTCTGGGCACACAGGTCAGGGTCTACATGTATGTTACAATGCGTGTGTGTGCATCTGCATGGTGGTGTCCACGTGTGTAAAGAGATGTTATGGCAGGTACATGGGTGTTCATGTATGCACATGGGTGTTCTGTTGCGCACACATGGTCTGTTACACATGTGGTGTTGCGTGTTACACAGGAAACACATGTGTTACATGCAAAAGGCATGGTTATACATGTGTTGCAGGCAGATAACATGGCTACACATGCGTGACAAGGGTACACACATGCAGAGGACACAGTTACATATATTACACGTTACAGACATATTACATGCCGCATGCATGTTTACATACACATGCTATGTTTTACATGCAGGGAACACAGTTGTACAAGTTACACACATGACCCCATTACATGTGTGTTACATGCAGAGCGTGTGGTCACACATTGTTGTACATGTGTGTTAGCGTTACACACACATGCCAGAGACAGAGTTCCACGTGTTACATGTGTCTGGTGGTGTTACACATATATGATGGTGTGACACACGTACTGCATGTGTCTGATGGCTTTACACATGTATGATGGGGTGACACATGTGTTACATGTGTTTGATTGTGTGACATTCATGTTTCATGTGTCTAATGTTGTTACACATGTATGATGTGACACACGTGTTACATGTGTCTGGTGTGTTACACATGTATGATGGTGTGACACACATGTTACATGTCTCTCATGACTATACACATGAATGGTGGTGTGACACACGTTACATGTGTTTGATCATGTGACACGTTACATGTGTCTGATGATGTTACACATGCAATGTGTTGTGACGTGTGTTACGTGTGATGATCTTACACATGTGTGATGGTGTGACACACGTGCTACATGTGTTTGATCATGTGACACATGTGACATGTGTGACATGCATTGCATGTATTTGATCATGTAGCACGTGTTACATGTGTCAGATGATAATACACATGTATGATGGTGTGACACCTGTTGCATGTTTGTGATGGTGTTACACATGTATGATGGTGTGACCCACATGTTACCTGTGTCTGATGTTGCACATGAATGACGCTGTGACACGTGATAAACAGGTATAATTAACACGTCTTTGGTGTGACACACGTGTTACATGTGCATGATGGTGTGACACATCAAGCTCCATGTGCAAGATGGAGACATGTTACATGTGTGACGGTGTGACATGTGGTACGTGTGTGACACGTGTTACATGTGTGTGGCAGTGTGACACGTGTTACATGTGTATGATGGTGTGGCACGTGTTATATGTGTGATGGTGTGACACACGTGTTATATGTGTATGATGGTGTGACACACATTACATACGTATGATCTATGTCACATGTGTTGCATGTGTATGATGCGTGACACACATTACATGTGTATGATAGTGTGACACGTACTATGTATATTTGGTGGTGACACACGTTACATGTGTAGGACGGTGTGACACACATTACATGTGTATGATGGTACAACGTGTTATATGTGTATGTTGGTGTGACACACATGTTATACGTGTATGATGGTGTGACACACGTGTTAAATGTGTATGACCGTGTGACACATGTTACATGTGTATGACGGTGTGACACACGTGTTACATGTGTATGACGGTGTGACACGTGTTACATGTGTATGATGGTGTGACACACGTGTTACATGTGTATGACGGTGTGACACACGTGTTACATGTGTATGACGGTGTGACACACGTGTTACATGTGTATGACGGTGTGACACGTGTTACATGTGTATGACGGTGTGACACACGTGTTACATGTGTATGACGGTGTGACACACGTGTTACATGTGTATGACGGTGTGACACACGTGTTACATGTGTATGACGGTGTGACACACGTTACATGTGTATGACGGTGTGACACATGTTACATGTGTATGATGTGTTACACATATGTGTGTGATAGTGTGACACGTGTTACATATATCGAATGGTGACACACGTTACATGCGCATGACGGTGTGACACATTACATTTGCATGATGGTGTCACACACGTGTTACATGTGTATGATGGTGACACATTACATGTGTTACACATGTGTTACACGCCACAAACATGTCCATGCCCCTCCCCCTCCCATGACGTCACTGGCCACGCCCCTCCCCCTGCCCCTTCCCCCCTCTGGGCAGTTCCTCTGAAACCCAAATGAGGCAACAACAGCCCCAATGAGGCCCCATGGCTGCCCCACACCTGCCCCATGGCTGCCCCACATCCTCCCCCCGGCTGCCCCACACCTGCCCTATGATTGCCCCCCAGGCACCCCATGGCTGCCCCCCAGGAGCCCCACACCTGCCGCATGGCTGCCCCCCAGGAGCCCCACACCTGCCTTATGGCTGCCCCACAAGCACCCCACACCTGCCCCATGGTTGCCCCATGGCTGCCACATAAGCACCCCACACCTGCCCCATTGCTGCCTCACAGGCACTCTATGGCTGCCCCATGGCTGCCCCACAGGCAACCCCACACCTGCCCTATGGCTGTTCCACAAGCACTCTACACCCACCCCATGGCTGCCCCACACCTGCCCCATTGCTGCCCCACAGGCATCCTATGGTTGCACCCCAGGAACCCCACACCTGCCCCATGGCTGCCCCACAAGCACTCCACACACACCCCGTGGCTGCCCCATATCCTCCCTATGGTTGCCCCACACTTGCCCCATGGCTGCCCCATAAGCACCCCACACCTGCCCCATGGCTGCCCCACAAGAACCCTACACCTGCCCTATGGCTGCCCCACAACCACCCCATGGCTGCCCCATAGCCCAAGCTCTCTGTGCCTGTTTCTCCCCCCCCCCAGCCCCTCCCTGGGGCTCAATGGGGCAGGAGTGGGGGCACATCCATGCGCCCCACATGGAACATACATGTAACATGCTACAACATGTGACCCGGGGGCGGTGACACGTGACTGGGGTCACGTGCCTGTTGTCATGTGTGGGGTCACACGTGTGGGTTTGTGCGTCCCATGCAGGCCTATGGGGCTGTCCCTGTGTCACCCCGTGTCCCATGATCCCCATATCCCATTCCCATATCCTGTATCCCATATTTCATTATCCCACGTCCCATATCTACGTATCCTAAATCCCATACCCCGTATGCCATTCCCATATTCATGTATCCCGTATGCCATTATCCCATTCCCATACCCATATATCCCAAATCCCATACCCCATATTCCATATCCATGTATCTTATATTCCATTCTCCCACATCCTATATCCATGTATCCTGTATCCCATATCCCCATATCCATGTATACCAAATCCCATATTCCATACCCTGTATCGCATTCCACATATCCCATTCCTATATCCATGTATCCTGTATCCCATCTCCCATTATCCCATTCCCATATCCATGTATCCCATATCTCATACCCCATATCTCATATCCATGTATCCCATTCCCATATCCCATTCCCATCTCCATGTACCCCATATCCCATACCCCATATCCATGTACCCCATATCCCATATCCATACCCCATATCCATGTACCCCATTCCCATATCCATGTACCCCATATCCTATCTCCATGTACCCCATATCCCATCTCACATTATCCCATTCCCATCTCCATGTATCCCATATCCCATACCCCATATCCCATCTCCATGTACCCCATATCCCATCTCCCATATCCCATTCCCATATCTGTGTATCCCATACCCCATATCTGATATCCATGTACCCCGTATCCCATATTCATACCCCATATCCATGTACCCCATATCCCAACTCCCATTATCCCATCTCCCATTATCCCATTTCCATCTCCATGTATCCCATCTCCATGTATCCCATATCCCATCTCCCATTATCCCATTCCCATACCCCATATCCATGTACCCCATATCCATGTACCCCATATCCCATCTCCCATTATCCCATTCCCATATCCATCTACCCCATATCCCATATCCATGTACCCCATCTCCCATCTCTGTTTACCCCCTATCCCCTCTCCCATTATCCCATTCCCATCTCCATGTACCCCATATCCCCTCTCCCATTATCCCATGTCCCGTATCCCATACCCCATTCCCATCTCCATGTACCCCCTATCCCCTCTCCCATTACCCCATTCCCATCCCCATGTACCCCATGGCCCTCCCATGTCCCCACGTGCCCTCCCCGTGTCCCCTCCCCCTCCAGCGCCGGCCCGCTGATGACGTCACGCTGACGTCACCGTCCCCTCGTGGGGGGGGGGGAAGGGGGGGGCACCCACGCGGTGCCGGTGACTCACCCGTGTCCATGTGGGGCCCGAGCACGGGACAGGGCACATGGGGCACGGTAAGGACACGGTACCCGTGGGTCCGTGTGCTGTGGGGCTGGGAGCACGGCTGTGGGGCAGGGAACGTGGCTGTGGGGCAGGGAACACGGCTGTGGGGCACAGGACATGGCAGTGGGGCAGGGAACATGGTTGTGGGGCACAGGGCATGGCTGGGGGTCCCTGTGTTGTGGGGCAGGGAACACGGCTGTGGGGCACAGGGCATGGCTGTGGGGCAGGGAACGTGGCTGTGGGGCACAGGACATGGTTGTGGTTCCATGTGTTGTGGGGCCATGTGTTGTGGGGCACAGGACATGGTTGTGGGGCCTTAGTTGTGGGGCACAGGACATGGTTGTGGTTCCATGTGTTGTGGGTCCATGTGTTGTGGGGCACAGGACATGGCTGTGGGGCACAGGACATGGTTGTGGGTCCATGTGTTGTGGGGCACAGGGCATGCTTGTGGGGCACAGGACATGGCTGTGGGGCCCTGTGTTGTGGGGCACAGGAACATGGGGCAGGGAACATGGTTGTGGGGCACAGGGCATGGTTGTGGTTCCATGTGTTGTGGGGCACAGGACATGGTTGTGGGGCCCT
Source organism: Neopsephotus bourkii (assembly GCF_033783945.1). Taxonomy (NCBI): domain Eukaryota; kingdom Metazoa; phylum Chordata; class Aves; order Psittaciformes; family Psittacidae; genus Neopsephotus; species Neopsephotus bourkii. The sequence continues at coordinate 62,012 of NW_026901914.1, forward strand.
GTGTTGTGGGGCACAGGACATGGTTGTGGGTCTCCATGTGTTGTGGGGCACACAATGTGGTTGTGGGTCATAGGACATGGTTGTGGGTCCATGTGTTGTGGGGCACACGATGTGGTTGTGGGTCATAGGACATGGTTGTGGGGCACAGGACATGGTTGTGGGTCCATGTGTTGTGGGTCAGAGAACATGGTTGTGGATCATAGGACATGGTTGTGGGGCACATGTGTTGTGGGGCACAATGTGGTTGTGGGTCATAGGACATGGTTGTGGGTCCATGTGTTGTGGGGCACACGATGTGGTTGTGGGTCATAGGACATGGCTGTGGGGCACAGGACATGGTTGTGGGTCCATGTGTTGTGGGTCAGAGAACATGGTTGTGGGTCATAGGACATTGTTGTGGGTCCATGTGTTGTGGGTCCAGAAGATGGTTGTGGGTCATAGACCATGGTTGTGGGTCACGTGTCTGGTTGTGGGGCAAGTGTGTGGTTGTGGGTCCATGTGTTCTGGGTCATACAATATGGTTGTGGGTCATAAGACATTGTTGTGGGTCATACAGCATGCTTGTGGGTCTGTGTGTTGTGGGTCACGTGTGTCTGGTTGTGGGGCACATGCGTTGTGGGTCTCATAACATGGTTGTGGGTCATGTGTGGTTGTGGGGCACACAACATGATTATGGGTCACGTGTGTCCAGGTGTGGGTCACGTGTCCAGGTGTGGGTCACGTGTCCAGGTGTGGGTCATGTGTCCAGGTGTGGGTCACGTGTCCAGGTGTGGGTCATGTGTCCAGGTGTGGGTCACATGTCCTTGTGTGGGTCACATGTGTCCAGGTGTGGGTCACGTGTCCAGGTGTGGGTCACGTGTCCAGATGTGGGTCACGTGTCTCCAGTTGTGGGTCACGTGTCCAGGTGTGGGTCACGTGTCCAGGTGTGGGTCACGTGTGTCCAGGTGTGGGTCACGTGTCCAGGTGTGGGTCACGTGTGTCCAGGTGTGGGTCACGTGTCCAGGTGTGGGTCACGTGTCCAGGTGTGGGTCACATGTGTCCAGGTGTGGGTCACGTGTCCAGGTGTGGGTCACGTGTCCAGATGTGGGTCACGTGTCTCCAGTTGTGGGTCACGTGTCCAGGTGTGGGTCACGTGTCCAGGTGTGGGTCACGTGTGTCCAGGTGTGGGTCACGTGTCCAGGTGTGGGTCACGTGTCCAGGTGTGGGTCACGTGTCCAGGTGTGGGTCACGTGTGTCCAGGTGTGGGTCACGTGTCCAGGTGTGGGTCACGTGTCCAGGTGTGGGTCACGTGTGTCCAGGTGTGGGTCACGTGTCCAGGTGTGGGTCATGTGTCCGGTTGTGGGTCACGTGTCCAGGTGTGGGTCACGTGTCTCCAGGTGTGGGTCACGTGTCCAGGTGTGGGTCACGTGTCCAGGTGTGGGTCACGTGTCTCCAGGTGTGGGTCACGTGTCCAGGTGTGGGTCACGTGTCCAGGTGTGGGTCACGTGTCTCCAGGTGTGGGTCACGTGTCCAGGTGTGGGTCACGTGTCTCCAGGTGTGGGTCACGTGTCCAGGTGTGGGTCACGTGTCTCCAGGTGTGGGTCACGTGTCCAGGTGTGGGTCACGTGTCTCCAGGTGTGGGTCACGTGTGTAACAGGGCTCACCATCAGGCGTGGTGCTGGGCCCGGTGGGGACACGTGGGGTGAGGTCACGTGAGGTCACATGAGGTCACGTGCCTCACAGATACTGCTTTAAGGGGGGTTTGGGGTAGCCATGGGTTGCTATGGGGCAGCCGTGGGTTGCTATGGGGCGGCCGTGGGTTGCTATGGGGCGGCCGTGGGTTGCTATGGGGTAGCCATGGGTTGCTATGGGGCAGCCGTGGGTTGTTATGGGGCAGCCGTGGGTTGTTATGGGGCAGCCGTGGGTTGTTATGGGGCACCGTGGGTTGCTATGGGGCAGCCGTGGGTTGTTATGGGGCAGCCGTGGGTTGTTATGGGGCGGCCGTGGGTTGCTATGGGGCAGCCGTGGGTTGTTATGGGGCAGCCATCGTTGTTACGGGGCAGCCGTGGGTTGCTATGGGGCAGCCGTGGGTTGTTATGGGGCAGCCGTGGATTGCTGTGGGGCAGCTGTGAGTCTCTATGAGGTTGCTATGGGGCAGCTGTGGGTCGCTATGGGCAGCTATATGTCACTATGGGGTACCTGTGGGTCTCTATGGGGCAACCATGGATTGCTATGGGGCAGCTGTGGGTCTCCATGAGGTTGCTATGGGGCAGCTATGGGTCGCTATGGGGCAGCTATATGTCACTATGGGGCACCTGTGGGTAGCTCTGGGGTTTCCCATGGCTGCCCCACCCCCTCACGTCATGGGAAGGCCCCAAAACTCCCCCCGTGGGCGGCTGCAACGTCACAGCCGTGGGGGGGCGGGGGAAGCCCTGCCCCATAGCAGCGGTTCCTGCCCCATAGCACCTGGTCCCGCCCCATAGCACCGGGTCCTGCCCCATAGCAGCGCTTCCTGCCCCATAGCAGCACTTCCTGCCCCATAGCACCGGGTCCTGCCCCATAGCAGCGGTTCCTGCCCCATAGCACCTGGTCCTGCCCCATAGCAGCGGTTCCTGCCCTATAGCAGCGGTTCCTGCCCCATAGGACCGGGTCCTGCCCCACAGCAGCGGTTCCTGCCCCATAGCAGCGGTTCCTGCCCCATAGTACCGGGTCCTGCCCCATAGCACCGGGTCCCGCCCCATAGCACCGGGTCCCGCCCCATAGCATCGGGTCCTGCCCCATAGCAGCGGTTCCTGCCCCATAGCACCGGGTCCTGCCCCATGGCTGCTGCACACCAGCCCCACAGTTGTTCCCCCCCCCCCATGTCTCTGCCCCAGAGCCATGTGGACCCCCCCTTGCCCTGATTGGCCAGCCCCAGCCTAACCCCCGCCTCCCATTGGTCCCTGCAGGCTGAGCTAGAAGACGGCTGGGGACGATGATTGGCTGCCAGGCAAGGGGCGCCCTGTGATTGGCCGGATTCCTGGAGAGCGTCGCCGGATCGGTGAGGGGGCGGGGCTTGCGTCATCTGACGTCACGCGGGAGCCCCGCCCACTTCCGCCCCACGTTGTTCCTGCTTCCCCCCCCATAACCAATCCCTGCCCCATAACTGCCCCATAACCAGCCCCCCTGCCCCATAACCAATTCTCTGCCCCATAATTACCCCATAACTGCCCCATAACTGATCTCCTGCCCCATAACCAGCCCCCCTGCCCCCAAACTAATCCTCTGCCCCATAATTACCCCATATATACCCCATAAGAACCCCATAACTGCCCCATAACTGATCTCCTGCCCCATAACCGGCCCCCTGCCCCCAAACTAATCCTCTGCCCCATAATTACCCCATATATACCCCATAACAACCCCATAACTGCCCCATAACTGATCTCCTGCCCCATAACCGGCCCCCTGCCCCCAAACCAATCTTCCTCTGCCCCATAATTACCCCATATCTGCCCCATAACTGACCTCCTGCCCCATAACTGCCCCATAACCAACCCCCATTGGCCCCCATGACCCCTGTGAACTTTGACCCCAGGTGAGGGCGGGGCCTCCCCAGCCCAGCAGCCGCCCCTCCCCCCCCCGGGGCTGCCCCTGACCTGCCCCCCACGGGGACCCAGCCCCAGAGCGGTGAGTGGGGCTATGGGGGTCTGTGGG